>NW_028280911.1:1382500-1507402 GCF_059751285.1 Brachycentrus maculatus
GTTGCTTTGAGTGCGAGACAAAAACATGAACCTTTTTTGCATCGTTTGGTGACGGGAGATGAGAAATGGGTCGTGTACAACAACGTGACAAGAAAAAGACATTGGACTATACCTGGACAAGCCCCATTAACAACTTCGAAGGCCGAAATCCACAAAAAAAGTTATACATTGTGTTTGGTGGAATAATAAGGGTATTGTGTATTTTGAACTCTTGGAACACGATAAGACAAGTACAGCAGAACGATATTGTCAGCATTTATCCAAATTGAACATGGTCCTTCAAAAGGATAGACCAGAATTGGTAAACAGAAAAGGGGCAGTGTTTCATCACAACAACGCGCGACCACATGTGGCTATGATGACCCAACACAAGCTAAATGAGTTAAATTGGGATGTTATCAAGCATCCACTGTATTTTTCAGATCTTGCTCTTTCTGAATTTTATTTATTCCGATCACTGCAAAAAAATTTAAATGATGAAAAAATTTATTCAATAGAGCAGGTAAAAACATCCCTTACTTCATTTTTCGCATCAAAATCCACGGAATTTTATACTGCTGGTATTAATAAGTTGATAGAAAGATGGGAGAAGGTTTTAAGAACTGATGGAAATTATATAATTTATTAAATAAATAATACGCAAGAAAAAAAAAATTAAAAAAAATATATGTAAAAAACGGTCAAAACTTTTGCATCAACCCAATATATATATATATATATAAATATTTATATATATATATATATATATATATATAAATATATATATATATATATATATATATATATATATGTATATATATATATATATATATATATATATATATATATATATATATATATATACTGACCGAGACCGAGGAAAACTTCGTATGATAAAGTATTTCAAACACTTGAAAGTGGTCTGGTCAGGAGGTGTAATAATCGGCGAGTATGTATGAGGAGATTGTTTACAAACACAGATTGTTATGGCGTTATATTTCCTCTGCCTTCCCCCGTGGATAAGCGACGCGATGGCAAGTTAGGTAATTAGTTAGTTAAATAATAATAATAATAAAATTAATATTATTTTAAGGTATCTCAACTTCGTATGAAGCATTTATTGTTCATTTATATGAAAGAAGATAGAAGTCTAAGAGCAAGCTTTGTTTCATAAAATTTTCAACTGATTTTGGTACCATAATCAACCATACGTCCAAAATCAATTGAAAATTCTACTGTAAAAAGGACCCGAGGGCATTGAATATATATACGAACTCCGAAAATTAATGTGATATGTACATATACAAGTTTAAAACGGGCAGAATGTTGAATGTTGTACAAGTGTTATGATCTTTTAATCTAGCTATTTGCTAAACAGTAAGCTTTAAAATGGTCAGATTTCCATATTTTTCATTTAAAAAACCATATCTTGATAAAAGATGCCTCATATGAAGCTGAGATACCTTTAATATTTACATGTCATCCGGAGGGTAAATACTAAATAACTAACTAACTAACTAACCATCACGCCGCTTCCCGCAGGAGTAGGCAGAGAGAATCGAATGCTACACCACTCTGTCTTTGCAAACATTCTTTGCCTCTTCTACATTCATGCATCTCCTCATACATACCCGACGATTATTACGACTCTTGACTAGGGTGAATACAGTAATATGAAAAATAGTTAAGAATACTAAAAATGCACTGGCGATCAATGAAAGCTATTTTTTATAATCAATCACCTTGTTCGTTGGTCTTCGACATAAAATCCTGATCCTACCATTCAATGTATAAAAACTTTGAAACTTATATACACTCACTTATTCTAAGAGATTCATTGATTCATTGAATAATTGAAACATTGCAAAGAGTAAACTTTTCAGTGCTCTAAGTTTTAAAGGATTATTACAAAATATATTTTTGTTTTGAAAATACTTAATTTTATATTTATTTTGGAATTATTCAACTTTGTGACTCAGCATTTCAAGTTTTTGTTGCTTGAATTATTAGATTAGTGTGAATTTTCTTTGTTTCGTAATTTTGCGAGTTTTGGTACTTACGATATTAAGATTGTTTTTCTTCGTGGACATTAATATTAATCTTTTAAGAAAGGAAAATTAATGATAACAACCAGTAAATAGATACTCTAATTGATAATTAAGAAAAACTTCATTCATTGAACTAATTTGGTGATAATCTTTCAGTATGAAAAAAATAAGAAATTGTACTTTACTTCTCACTTCTGGCTTAAACTTTCCGATTTTATATTTTTTAAATTCTCTTTAGAAAATTAATACTCAGTTATATATATTTATTTATTGACTTGGCGTTTAATTTGTAGAACTCCATTTTAATTTATGGATTTATTTTAAATCAAACACAGATTTTTTGAGTCTACTAAGTTGTATTTTATTAACAAAAAACACATAAAAAATTATATTGTGACAATTGTTTCGCCTTGTTAGGGCATTATCAAACGAATGTGAAGATCAAATGGACTACGGTCCTTATGTAGCTATACAATTCTATGTGACAGTTTTAACACGTGCAGCAATAATTTATGGGAGACAAAAGTAGCTAATGGGGGATGTAGATGTGTTTTTTGTTAATAAAATACAACTTAGTAGACTCAAAAAATCTATGTTTGATTTAAAATAGATACATAAACTCAGTTATATACCTTGTACGCTGTAAAAATTTATTAAAAAAAAAACAATCTAGCTATGTTTTCAAATTATTTGAATTTACGTATTGTTTTCTGTGAATATTCCTTAATGAAATACGATAACAATAAGAAATATTAATTTTTGAGTTCTAGAATGTTTCAAGGAGACAAATTATATTTTTAATCACTATTTAAGAAAAAAGTGTAACCAGTATTATTTAAAAATTGCATGGATAAAATCAATGAATACTCTAAACTAAAATACTATAACTATCGAATATCTTGTAGATTATATTTAATAATCCTTACTCAAAAACAGCCAATAAAAATATTTTCCTACTACTAAAACCTTAAGCAGTTAGACAGATGATATGAGCTAAAGAATTTAAGTAATTTCAATTTTCATACAAATATGTAAATATTTAAAAATGTTTTGAATACGTCCAAATTTATCTTTACAAACGTATCATTTTATCCTACTCAAGGGTTGCCTGATTGGGAGATCGTGAGCAAGTCGTATGCCCTGAAATGCTCAGATTTTTATAATATTTTACTTATAAATGAACGATGCTTTGCCTCAAGTTAAAACACTTTCATAAATGAAGTAAAGATCTCTAATAAGTTAGATAACTTACATTTTTTATGTTTGTCTCTTCCCTAATTGGTATAAGAAAATGTGATGTATTTTCTTCACAACAAAATAAAATAATGTCAATATAATATATTTTTATAATGATAAATAGTTACACAGTAATTATAAAACATTACAAATATATATACCTAAACTGTATATGCCCAGACATGCATATACCATCGAGGCAAAGCCCTTATTTAAGTCCAAGATTCCACGAAACACACTTAAGAACTGCTGTACCCTTAATTCTAGTTAAAACATATAATAATAAAACCCTTATCCGCACCTCAATGGTGCATAGGGTACTGTGTCTTATAAACGCAGTGCTATCATGATCGTTTTACTTATGAAGGAAAGGTGATCAGCCCTCCGCTTCAGGTACCAGTCCAGGGTAGTATTGAATAAATATGACAGTGAAAAAATCACTTATATTTATTTTACCCCCCTTGGGAATCGAACCCAGGACCTCCAGAACGGTAGCCGAGCGTGCTGACCATTACACTACGGAGGCGGAGGCAGGCAAGTACAATGATGGTTAGAAATATGAATGAAACCAAATTATATAAATTTCGATGAAAAAATTAAATGGCATCATAAAAAGATTAAAGCATTCCCATAATTCGTATAAATTATTATTATTAAGCTTTTATGGTAAATATTCTACTAACGTGATTTTCGTTAAGTGAGCTGTCAGTCTAAAGTGACATGTAAAGGAGGATATTTTCTTGATATGTTTCGATCGTCAATCTACGAAAACATGGTTTTTTTATCCACCAAATTTATTACATGTACTTGGGAATATTGATTGCTTCAGATTTACCAAACAAATTGCTGTTGTATTATAGAAAAAGATAAACGAGTTTTTTTTTTTATATTGTGATCATATGATATTGGCAGTTCATGGGATAAAATGCTTTATGAAATCAATCAGTCATATATTTTACTACCGATTATTCTTTAAATAACATTTTGGTATCTATTCATAAAGTTTTTTATGAAATGTATATAATAGTTTGTATGTATATTAAAAGCGTTGTTATCTTTATGTTATAGCAATGTTACACTCTCCTTGACATTCAACGTTCGCTTTGTGTAATACCATTTATAAAATAAGGTATTACACAAATAAACGATGAATGATGAGAAGAGTGATCAATGTATAGATATTCGTCTAACAAAATGAATACAATTTTACAGTTTTTTTTATTTTATTGGTAGGAAGAACAACAGTTACATTATGTGATAAATCAAAACACAAAATAAATAAAAAAAAACATGAGTACCAATTACAGTTCCTCACAACTATGCATAAGAAAAGTCTATATATAAGAAGAGACATGAGACAAGGATGGGATAAAGAGAAAAGGAGATGACGGTGATAGGAAAAGAAGAAAAGGAAATAACAGGGAATAGAATTACCTATTCAGGTTTATAAGATTTCGCACAATTTGGCTTTAAAGTTTGATAGATTGGAGTTAAACATATCAAGGTGGGTACAACATTCATTGAATTTCCCACAACTTCGATAAATAAATGAGTTTTTTAAATAGTTATTTGATGGTGCTGGATTATAAAAAGGATGACTTTGCCTAGTGATTTTAATTGGACAGTGAAAAGGTATCTGGTCAAGAAGATAGAGGATAGTTTTACAATAACAACAAATAAATACCTTAAAAGGAAAGCTAAACTGGCAGAGCGGAGTCCTGGTACTATCATTTATTCACTAATGTATGGATATGAAGTAAGGGGACAGCAAATAAAGGTTGAAAAAATACAGCTCAAGTGAATAGTTGCAGAAACAACTGTGCGCTTACTGAACTAGTGATATTAAAATCAGTAGGTACTCTACAAAAAAATCTATAAAACCTTTATACTGTTGATATAAAAACCATATTTCTACTTTATATATTGTATTACAAAATGGTTACCCTCCATTTCATGAATTGCTCTAGAACACCACTTATTTTAATTGAAACTGAGGGTTAAAATAAATATATCAATATAAATGGGAATAGCCGAACTGTTGAGGAGTCTATTAGTTATTTAGAAGTTGGAATAAGCCAAATGCCTTAATTTATGTGTTTGTAGGAACAATAACATTCCATCCGTCACCATTATTCTATGTCTTTCTGAATAGTTTGGTAACCAAACGCATCAATCAGGGAATTTCTCGATATTTTAGCTGGATGAAGTAATATAAATGGTGTATAAAAAATCTCAAAATAATTCGTTAACTGAACTTATTTAGTGATAATCTTTCAGCATGAAAAAATGTGTTACACTGTATTTCATCAAATTCTATAATCTATGATTTTGTAATTTTGAAATCTCCCTTTAGAAAACCAGTACTCATTTTTATATTTTTCACACTATTGTAATTTATTAAAAAAAACAATCCAGTTTTTTTTATTTTTTTTTTATTTGAATCCTCGTGCTGTTTTCCGTGAATGTTTCTTAATAAAAAGTGATATCAAAAAATTAACATATCTTTTTGGGTTCTTGAATGTTTCAAGAAAAATAATTATACTTTTATCACGTTTTTAAGAAACTGGGCTAACCACTGTTGTAAACAAAAAACATTTATAATCTGCGATTAGACTGTATAGTATAAAAATTATGAATCCTTAAATTTAAAAAAACCCTTACTTAAAAACAGCTATTAAAAATATTTTCCTTCAACAAAGACCTAAACTAGCTAAAGTATCGTTCGTCTTTATAAATGTTACGTTAGGATTCACGATTTCAGAAAAAAAACATTGAACAAGAAAAAAACACGAACATTTTTGTTACTTTACAAAATGATCACTTAATTTTTTATTTAAGTATTTATTTAACATATGCAGTTAGAAAAAATATCAAAATTTTTCAAAAGAAACAAACATTTCAAAGAATTCATTTGCTAAACTTTTCAACTTTTTACATATCTTAATACTTGTTACGCTGTTCCTCTCCAATAGAGAGACTAAGCTCTTGTGCTTAGAGAGGGACTTACACTCTATAATTTAAAAAAAGGTTTCACTAAATTACAATTTTTCAAAAAACCATTAATATTTGTGATTTTTTCCCTTTGTAGATAAGTTTATTAGTGGGTTACAAGTTTATGTTGGAGTATGTGAAAATAATTTAAAATAAACGAAGCAGTATTGAACATATTAAGAAAGGTATTAGCAGTAAGCATTAAATTTAAGTACTCAAAACCGAACGTTTGAAACTGGCCCATTAGAAGCGAAGTAAGGTGCTATTACATACGCTTTTATCGCGCAACGTGCGCGCCAATAAAAGAAAATTAGAAAAATTATGTGCTAGAAAAAGAGAGCGTCTAGCATGTTCGTGCTTATTACATCTCGGAGCTGTAGTGACCTTTGAAATGGAGCCTTACGGCGAGGTGCATTGGAGCCATTTTCGTACAGCTAGGCTGAGTTACAACGCATTTCCTACTTATTTATGCCCGGGGTGCTTTGGTTAATCTGGCGAAAAGAGTAACGGCTTCCGATGCGCCGAGATAAATTAAAACTGCTTTACCATCCTTGCCATAGAATCTGTTTTATCAGCGGTACGTTTAAATAGTTTTTTTTTATTTATTAATTTTTTATTCGAATTTATTTATTTCACTTTATATAAATAAATCAGTGCAGGTTAACAGCTCCTTACCAATTAAAAATTAAAAATTTTAAAAATCTTTCGAAACATAAATGTTATTCTTCGTTCGTTCAAAATTGTTCATCACACATTTCATACGGAAAATATGTTTTTAACATTTTTTTTTGCAATGGCAGCGAAATTTGTTAAAATTTCAGTATTTCTCTATTTTATTTTAAGTACGTATCTATGACTAAAGAAAACAACGGGTTTCTCAAAACTGGTTTGAAAAATAGTACCAAAAATTTATGTAGTTAAAACATAAGTTAGCTTTATATTTTTTATAAAATTTTATATTATTTTCTTGTCTTTTTAAATCATTTTGCTTTATTTTTCTTGAAAGTTTTTTATTAAAAAATTATGGCACATTTTATAAAATTTTATTAAATAAAACTCAAACTTGGTGTTTAACAACGTTTATTTTTGGTACTTCTCTCCAACTAATTTCTCAAGCATTGTCATTTTCATTTGTACATCTACATGTACTAAACATAAAACATTGAAATATTCAAAGTTCGTCACTTTAAATTTAGTAACTTACTATGAATACTATTCAGTTAATTACATATCTATCCTTGAAGATGACTAGGTTCTTGTCGAAACTGGTTAGAGAAAAGTACAAGAAATGCAAGTTGTTAAAACAAAGCACGACTTTTATTTTATAAAGATTTTTTTTTCAAAGTCTAATTATTTTCTCAGAATCGCAAAATTTGTTCCGGAAATTTTGTAAATTATTAAAATGATTTCGTATTATTCCGGAAAAAATACGTATTCTAAACAAAGGTAGTGCCAAGTATGAAAAAAGGGTTGGGCTAATGTATACAGAATATTATAAAAGGCTTTTTAAATATTTTTTTAGTTCTTCGAGCGGATACGAAATATACCTAACATTATTGAAGCAGTGGCGTAGCCTCGCCCTCGGGGGTCGTTTCCGAAATAGGTTTGGCTGAATCATGTTTTGAATAACATTTCACTTCATCTAAAGCCTCGGGCACTGCGCCCCTGGGACCTAACCTCCAGATCTGAAATAATATTGCCGAATATTTTTTCACGGGCAAAACTTCAAATTGCTAACTATATGATAACAATCATTTGCATAAAAATTAGAGCGATCCAATTTATACTCTTCATTTTTAAACAGCATAAAAACAATACACCTAAAATTTTACGGTTTTTCCTACTGGCAATAGAAAATGTATTGAATATTTTTTTTGTTTCAAACGAAAGTTCTAAAATAATCAAATTTTGTAATATTATAACCAATATTGAAAAATACTTTTAAAACATTAAAAAAAAATATTCGTTTCTTAAATATTTTTTTGTATATTAACTAAATAACGTTCTTAAATATTCAAAATTTGTAATATACTACCCATATTTTAAAAACTATAAAAACATCTAAAATTATTGTTCATATCGTGATTCATTTTACAAATATTCATGAATTAATTTAAAATAAAAAAAATTACAAATATTATATTTTGACTTCTTGACGATGATGTAAAATATTTTTCACCATTCAACCCATTGTTTTTTTGGCGGATATTGTTTTTTTAATCTTAAATATTTTATTTATAATTAAAATGTAACTTTGTTTTATAATCGCTATAAATATTTTATTATAACATATTTATAATGTCTACTAGGTTAAAGGCTAAACGTTTCTTTATCAAGACTCATTAATACTACCGGTAGACATAACAATTTAGTTATAATAAAATATTTATCCTTATTTTAAAACAAAGTTGCATTTTAATTATAAAATGGAAAATCACAATGTTAGTGGTAATAATATATGTAAATTATACAAAATATTTTTCCATAATTTTTTTTTTCGAAATATCAAAATCGTTGTTCACATATCGCTTAATCCGGCCTTTGACAGGTCACAACCTCTGCTAATACCTTGACATGTGTATCCTTATTCACCTATGCTGAGAACTATTTTTTCTATTTGCCTACCGTAAAGGGTAACAATTGAAGTGAAAAAAACAGATTAATGATCAAAGATTTGGATACATTCAATAGTTTTATTCAGTTTAAAAATAAACTAAAACCGTTTAAGTATTCGTGAACTTTTGGGAAAGTTTACGTATTAAATCTTATCTTTCAATCTATTTTCCTTCAGGCTATGCAAAAAACAACAATTATGTCCAAAATCAGTAATAAAGACACCTCACATATTTTTTGAGTAATAATTTATTTTCAATATTTTGAGTTGTCCAAATCTTTGTTTACTAATTATTAGGTGGACCAACCCAGATTTGTGAACAATTACTCTGACGCATTCGATATTCTCATTCAATTTATAAATATATTAATAATAAATAAGTGTGTCGCCTATTTTCAAAAACAGCCACATCCAATTTTATAAGATTTAAAACTAAATACTCTATCGGAATGCCGATTGTGGGTTTTATTGTTAAAAATAGTTATATACTTGAAAACCCTGCTTAAAAATAATTATAAACAGCGTTGTATTTCAAATTCTGCTATATTCATAAAACTTGCCTTCTGACCCATATCGGCCAATCAGAGAGCGGGGATAAGTCAAAAATTAAGATGACGTCATTATCGGTAAGTGTTTCGTGTCTTTTTTTAAAAACTGAAAAAAAATCTAAAATATGGGAGAATTCTCTATGTAATAATATTATATATAAAGAAAGACAAATCTGTGAAACATAA
Source organism: Brachycentrus maculatus (assembly GCF_059751285.1). Lineage (NCBI taxonomy): Eukaryota > Metazoa > Arthropoda > Insecta > Trichoptera > Brachycentridae > Brachycentrus > Brachycentrus maculatus. Next base: position 1,392,103 of record NW_028280911.1, read on the forward strand.
ATGTTATTCGGAGAATTTTGCATTTTTCGTAAAATCGACATAAATGGATCTGGCGGATTTTAAAAGCAGATGACACAAGTATTCGTGATCGTTTAGTAAACTTAACGTATTACATCTTATTTACCAATCTACTTTCCTTCAGGCTATGCAGAAAACAACAATTATGTCCAAAATCAGTAGTAAAGCCACCTCAGGCTGTCTGTGAAGTTTCTGGGCATAAACTGCCCGACTACACCCCTTTGCTGTGGCAATGTAAGCCCCTAAAATGCACCGGATTGCGACACTGAACTTTGTACGCTACTTTCAAAGTTCTCCATCCGGAAAATTGAGAGCTTCGTTCGGAACGCATTCAATGAACTCTATTTAAGCAACTATTTTTTATTGTATTCAGTTTTTTGTATTGAGGCTTGAAAATCTTAAAACTCTTCCGATTCACTAGTTATATGAAAAAAAACTTTAATTAATAAAGTGGAATAACTTCTACTTAAATTTGAATAAACATTTTTGGCAACCAAATGTGACTGTAAAATATTAATTTTTCAAATTGAAATATTTTAAAGATGATGCCTACATTTTTTTTTTAATTTTTTTTTTTTTTTTAAATACTCAAAAGTGCTCACTACGACTTATGCAACACCGCTTAGCATGGACATACTTAGGCTCCAACTCTTAAAATATTATGGTCCATACCTTTTCATGAGTGGATTTACTTTTTGTGTTTGAAGTTACTATGATTTTATTTCATTTATGAATGAAAATTCTAGTCAAAAACACTCACTATCTTGCTAAACGCATGATTTTAAACGGTTCAATGATTCTTAGTTTGCAATGAAGTTATTTACTTAGGTATAATATTTTAGTTCTGCAAAAATATTTTTCTCAAAATGAAAATATTACTGAAAATACTACCGGCAAAACCTTCCGATGTTCCTTCCTACTGTAATAAAATGATTTCTATTGAGTAAAAAATTACCAATACAATAAAGTGTATGGAAACGATGAAATCAATTTCTCAATAAAGATTCAATATAAAATGGGAAACAATTTATCAAACTTCGTTACCTAGATTTTTCGCAAAAGAACTCAATTCTTGGCAAACACGAAAAAACAATAGCTTTCGAATAGCCACGTCATAAAAACAAACGGCTCTTTGTCCCGACGATTCAATATTGACAGATGTCGTATCTATCCAAGCGAGAAAAATTTACCATAATTTGACAAGGGTAACCAAAGAATCTGTCAATATTGGAACTTCTCTTTTATATTTTATATAAAACAGGGAACAGCACTCAATGTACGGAGGGAAATTAAAGTTCAACATCCGCTTCCCTTTTTATTTTATATTCATGTCATTCTTTCTCCAAATAACCGGACGGAAACGATAAAGTTTCAGAAGGCCCTACGTAGTTCCCATTGTACTGTGAACGTTAGTTTATAGGGTCATGTTTCTCGGAGGGTGTTAAATTGAATATATTGCGAACGGTCTTTCCGTCAAACGGAACATGTCACATTTAGTGATAGTAAACTGCTAAACTACAAAGTTCAACTTACATACTTCTGCCGTCATTTCCTTACGATAAACTGTAACTTTCGATTTATTTGTGTATATATATATAAATATATATATATTTATATATATATATATATATATATATATATATATATATATATATATATATATATATATATATATATATATATATATATATATATATATATATATATATATATATATATATATATATATATATATATATATATATATATATATATATATATATATATATATATATATATATATATATATATATATATATATATATATATATATATATATATATATATATATATATATATATATATATATATATATATATATATATATATATATATATATATATATATATATATATATATATATATATATATATATATATATATATATATATATATATATATATATATATATATATATATTATATATATATATATATATATATATATATATATATATATATATATATATATATATATATATATATATATATATATATATATATATATATATATATATATATATATATATATATATATATATATATATATATATATATATATATATATATATATATATATATAAATATATATATATATATATATATATATATATATATATATATATATATATATATATATATATATATATATATATATTTATATATATATATATATATAATATATATATATATATATATATATATATATATATATATATATATTTATATTTATATATATATATATATATATATATATATATATATAAATTTATATATATACATATATATATATATATATATATATATATATATATATATATATATATATATATGTGTGTGTGTGTTTTCTGTGAGCTTAAGCGGCTCATTATTAAAAATTATTATTAAATTCTTGTAAAATTTAAAATGAAAAACACTTGTTTTTTTACCACTTGAGTTTATTTTATGACGAATAGTTTTGGAAAGTGTGCTTTTATCTTCAGGTCTAAATGTAAACTGAACTAAGAAGATGGAAGTATAGCTTCATCATGACTTACCACAAAGTGAAAAAATAAATAAAATGAATTCTAGTCAATTGGGCTCGAATCCAGAATTTATTAATTTATCAATTTTAAATATATATTAAAATGGTATTACAAAAAATAAACAAAAGATGATAAGGAGTGTTTTTTTACCATACTACAAAGTTATGAATGATTTTTAAATACAAAAAAATATATTAATATATGCTCAATACTTTAAAGATTGAATTGCTTACAATTATATAGTCTTTTGCAAAAATCAAATCATTCATGTAAACTTTTATGGCTAGATGTTTACAGTTTTACATGGCATAAGTAAGTAAATAACTGAAAACTGTATTCGTCTTCTTCTTCTTTAAACTCTTACCTGCACCCGATTGTGCATGGGACATAGTGTTATCTCGATCGCTAAAAGAAACGTGATCAGCCCTCCGTTTCAAGTACTGTTAGTATTACCTGGACCAGTCCAGGGTAATATTGAATAAATATTACAATGAAAAGTCACTTTTATTTTTTGACCTCCCTCCTCGGAATCGAGCCCGAGACCTCCAGTACAGTAGACGAGCGTGCTGACCATTATACTTCGGAGGCAGAGGAAACAATATAAGATTCACTGAATTCATTTTTATTTATAACATATTTTTGTCAAATATTTTATTGCAAAACGTTATCAACAATACTAAATGGGTTGAATCTTCTCAGTTCTAATATCGAGTTTCAGGTTATTTCTATTTTGGCTCGCGTAGATACCAATAATATTTGAAAACATGACAATTCACTTCAAAGTTCCATCTTGATACTTGATGAATATAACCGTTGCACTCAAAACTTAATAACAACGCTACCAGTTTCAACATATTTGTATTAGACAATTTTGCAGTGAAAACATTCAACATGTTTTATTATTTTCAGTTGAAATAAAAACGAGCTATGCCAAAAAAAGCTAATTTAAATATAAAAATACAACACTTGTTTATGACGAATATTGAGTTTGTTAATGTAATCACTACAAGTATCGAGAACTACAGATGTTCTCATCATACAAACCTGTTTAAAAATACACGTTCTCAGTTTTATTTCATATAATAATTGTAAAGTCAAAACTGCGTCGAACCAATGCGTTTTAATATTCACCGTTCGAGTTTTAAAAAAAGGTTTATTTAAAAAAATCTAAAAAATAAGAGTCGTTAATAATGATCTTCACTGTGAACTTCTTCAATTTGAAATCGGTATACAATCAAATACATCACTTCCTAAATTGAAAAATATTACCATAAGCTTAAAACTAAGTTTAAAAGTTTTATAAGTTTGATACTAACGATCTGGAAGTGAAAAAGAATCAAAGCAAAAAGCTTGTAAAATTAATAAAAATATTTTTTAATGCATCGTATTCCAATACATATTTTATGGATTTATTAAAAGTAATGGAAAAAATGCATTTTGTAGGTTTTTTTTATTTTTCTATCTTACTGTTTTTTTTTATATCATAATTTAGTAAATATCATATTTATTATTTTCATTAATAACTATTATTTTAATATCTAATACGTTTTTGTCATCAAATAATTCATCCATGAATTTTACCTATTTCATCTACTTCCGCACTAAATGTGATTTTCACGATCCTTTTGATTGGGGTTAGGGATTCGAGAGATCATTGACAAAAGACATTTATTAATGATATTTGCTTCCCGGGGTTGTTCCACTATTTACTTAAGATACGAATAAAGAAACATAAATACACCAGATATATGTAAAATAATAATAAAAAAATAGTTAATTCATATCTTTTGACTTTTTATGTTATTCGTTAAGTAAATTAAGTTTTGCCTTAAATTTTAGTTTGAGCTAAATAAAAAAAAACTTATTCAACACAAAAAATATGGCAATAAGAACTCAGATATGGAAGAAAGTATCAATCAAAGGTTAAATACAACTTCAAAATGTATTAACTTAACCAGCATATGACAGTTTGAAAGCTCTGTATATACCCAGATTTCCACATTTTTTTCATCTATTTTGAGAGGTCAATAAAAATAACTCCTAAGCTGACAAATCCATATTTATGAACAAAGATTTGAACAGACCCAAAACATTGTGAACATCGATTAATGATCTTAGAAAAAAACAATAAATGGATACTAGGCTACGTTGATTCGGTGGTAGTGACTGACTAAAGACTAACCGATCAAGTTGACAATATGGTCAATTAAACTTATCAATTGACTAATGAAAACAGTGTATCTTAAAAAAAATATTTTCAAGAAAAAGTGTATGGACTTTGTTTTTTTTTTATTTATTAAAAAAAATATTTGTAATTTTCACTATAGTAAAATTATTAAAAAGAACAAATTTCATTTTCTAATTTAAAAAAAAAAGTCATCTCAAAATTAATTGTTAACTATACTTGCATAAATAAACTTAAATAAGTGGTATTTTATACGTAAGTATTTTATTTTTACATTTAAATCATCACGTTGTTTCATGAAGTTAATGAGAATAAGTAAATAATATGAAACTGATTTTCATTCATTTTAATCGGGTATGGATTTTTCCTCTCTAAGCTCCACTTACAACCCTTATATTTATTACACTACATCTATTTCACTTTTCACCCATTATTTGCTAAACAGGGATGCCTTGAGTCAAGAATTTACAAATAGCTATTGAAACGTAGACAAGAGAAAGATTTTTTGAAGCCGCTCACCCCTCGTTGTAGATCAATTGCTGGAGGGTGAGCGAGGGTGGATCCGTAACGGCATTGTTGTGAGGTGGAATTCCGCTTTGTTTTTCGTTTTTGAATAAGTTCGATGAGGCTTTGTTCAAAGTCGGATTATGAAAATGGTATCAATGGAATACCGTTGCCGAAAGAAATATTGTTTTCAATGATGATATACTCCCGATCCGAAAACCGAACGCACAATATTGAGGATATTATAATACCCTCTAGGTTTTGAATATTTTATAAAGGTTCGAAACGTAATGTATAAGGGATGTAATAAATCATGTATTTTGATGTTTTGAGCATCTCTGTATAAATTAACAATGAGAAATTATCTTATTTTAGATACAGAACGCGGTAAAATAAAATAATATGTATACCAAAAAAAATCATAACTTATTTTATACAGCCACCATTTTTTTATATGTTGAAAATTGACAATTGTCATTATATGTATATACTTTTTTTAAGAATTTACCGCAAAGCGTTTACTTTAAATGCTTGTCTGCAGGATTTAAAGGAAAAAGCTTGTAGGATAGAAAGGAAAGGGACGGTAAATGTGAAAAATACAACACAAACACCCAGACCAATTGAAAAGAAATCTTTCTTAAATTCATTTTGCAATTGGTGGAAAATGAACCCGCGACGCCAGTTTCGCAGTCGAGCGTCGACCCAACTACACCATGGCACCTGCCTGTATATACTACTTTATGAAATATCATTTCATATTAAATATGGTAATTCAAGAAGGATCATATAATGTAAAAAAAATCATTAATCTATCATCCAATCGCATAGAATTCTTTCGGACATCATAAAATATTATACGTATTACAAAGACGAAACATAAAAATATTAAAAATGCTCTAAAATTGTTGCAGGGAAAGGAGTAGTACATTACTGGTCATATACAGTTTCAGTCAGTCAATACATTTAGAGACTGCGAGGACCAAAAAGGAAATCAAAGAAAAGAACCATTGGAGAGGAGTTTATTTTTATAAGCCCTTGCGTTTTTATTATTTGATAATTTGCCACATTTTCACGCAAGTGAAAAGGGATACTCTGACAAATATATGATCAATCATAAAAGAGCACCTTTTTTTCCTATCAAAAATTTTTGCTAAAAAAACTGCACTAGCACAAAATTTAGGTTGTTTTTACGGTCAGCTCAAAGGAAGATGCAATATAAAAAAGACTAACAAAATACGTTAAGTATGAAAAATAAAAATAAACGTTTCACCGTTAACGATCGGAAAGATACTTTATCGGAGAGAGGCAGTTTATAGGAGTCGATAAAATATATTGCGCGCGGAAAATTTCAAGCCCGTTTTTAATATCTCCCGCCATCTGTCTGCATCTTAACTGCTACAGAAACAAGCGTGCTGAGAAAAGCAAATAAACTCTAGCCATCTTGTTTTATTCGCCATTAAACTCCTTACTCTAAGGCTTTAGGGATTGCACGCACGACGTACTTACTCTCCGACTAGCGACTGTCGACAGACGATTTCAATATTAAAGCGTTACTATGCCATTCTTGCGATACAATTCATATATAAAGCCATTAATTACAGACAATACCGACAATAATTACAGATAATAATTTCAAACAATGCTGACAATTACAGAAAAAATAACTCCTGTAATTGGAGATAATCCAGATTTTGTGAACAAGTATTAGGACACACTCAAAATGTTGTAAATAAATTATCTGGTCAAATTATAAGCTTTAAGATTAAAAATGAAAATGGTATTTTGTGGCGTTTCTCATGTGTGTGATTATAATCCAGGATTCGGACCTCACATTCTAATATAAGAGTTTCTGCTTAGTAAAAAGCTTCTTTACATCTCACCAATAGAGGTCTCTAGTGAAGTTCTAGTGATTCAAGAACAAGGTTTCTAAATTGGTTCATATATATTGAACTTCCAAGAATCTGAGTAGTGTGGTTGTCAATAATGGGTAGAATTGGTGAATGTTACACGTGTGTAAAGTGATGCCTATGACGGTCGTCAGCCCCGTAAATGCCCAGACTTCCATATTCTTCATCATCTTTGATGAGATGTCAAAAAATAATACACACAATAATGTGTTTTTTTTTTAATCAACTTCGTAGAAAGAATACTTAAATTATATTATTTTTCAAAATCAACAAAGTACAGTTATGAAAATGAATATTATAAAATTAATCAGAATAGTTTCACAAATCACATGTTGACCATGATTTTACAGTCTATTTTTTTTTTGTCATTGAAATATAATAATGTATCCCGTTTATTTTTCGGCAGATTTTTCAGTTATTTCATCGATAACTTGCAAACAATAAAACCACGACTTTGAACAATTTTTTACCTGGATATTGTAGAGTCAACTATATATTATTTCCCCCAAATATGTTGTTGATAAGTAATCCCTTTGAATACGCACAAAAATAAGAAAAATAAATCATCCTTGTCCTGGGTATATCAAAAGTTTGAGCGAACTTTTTTTTAAATACACAACATTTCTATATTATTTGTCTCATTCAAAAATAAAGCGTTTCCATCACTGAGATGGGGTTTGAACAATAAACACTTAAATAATTGTAGGGTAAAATATCCAAAATTAAACACGGTTTTCGGATTGAATTCTACATTTATTTACATTTATATATAATAATATGAGACGCGTTTCGTCCTATTAAGACATTTTCAAACACCTTATCATATATTGATTTTTTCACTACAATATTTATTCAATATTACCATGGACTGGTACCTGAAGCGGAGGGCTGATCACCCTTCCTTCATGTGTAAACGATCAAGATAACACTGCGTTTATATGACACAGTGCCCTATGCACCATTGGGGTGCGGATAAGGGTTTTGTTATTTATATTATTATCATATATATTTAAATAAAAGTAGAATTCAATCCAATAACCGTGTTTAATTTTGGATATATTACCCAACCATTTAAAATGCAATTCTATCAATTGTCTGCAGTTACAATAAAAAATACTTAAGTACTTTGAATACACTTAAAGAAACTATGCAGTATTCTCACATTTGGCAAACGAATCTCCCAGCTAAGGGTGACTGCAAGTGTGCGCGAAGGGTGTAAAAGTTCTCATCCTCTCACTATACGTCTAATACAAGAATGCTTCTTACTCGTAAATTTTCATTTACGGCGTTTTATACTGTCACTGTTGGAAACATGTGTTCCAGCGGCGCTATGATATCAATTCTGTATCAAATTATGACCGCGAAAGGATACGCCGCCTACATATGTGTTTGTTTATCACATCCCCAATCCTTAATATTCAATGTATGTCATCTGAAGAGAAGAATGATAAGTGTGCGATAAAAATGTTTTTATTTTTTCTTGTATCAGGCTTACGTTATAAAAATAAGGTTGAAATAAATTTTCTGATTTTTTACCTTGTAAAAGCAAAAGGTTAAAGTATTGTGTTTGTTTGACAATCATCAAAGAATTGGTGTATATTTCATTCATGTTGGTCAATATTGGCAAATATTGATGAGTGTGTACCTTGGTTAAATTTTCAAACCAGTTAAAAGATAGTAATTATAAAATATTTGCTGTCAGTAAATTAATTAACCAATTAATTAATATCGACAAACCATTCATTCAAAAATATTTTTATAATATGTGTACGTATATATCACCTATTTATACGTATAAAACACCTGTATATATAGAATCTACCATATGCACCCCTATTCAATATGAAGCTTTTTATTTTTTTATTTTAAATATATATTTATGTTATTCTATTTATTGTTTCGGCATTAACTTTGTGGTAAGACATGTTACAAAAATTAAAGAAAACACTTCGTTTTTTACCACATGAGTTTTATTATAGACTACATGTTTCAAAAGTTAAACTTCCATCATTCAGGTCTGTATAGTAACTAAAATATATATATTTATAAATATATATCTATATTTTATATTTTAGTTACTATACAGACCTGAATGATGGAAGTTTAACTTCCGAAACATGTAGTCTATAATAAAACTCAAGTAGTAAAAAACGAAGTGTTTTCTTTAATCATTATATTTATGTTCAAATATACTTTTGTGAAAATTCGATTGTGTAGATTTGTATAAAAAAATAGGACCTATTTGTGTTCTTAACTATTTTTCTCTTTTTTGAAATTATCGTATTTTCAACTTTATTTTTTAAGCGTATAAAAAGTTCAATCAAACTTTTTCCTAGTCTTTTTGTGGACATAAAAAAATAAACCAATATGTAAACACAAATGGAATATATATTTTTCAATAACTTGAAACACAAATGTTCTTTTTTCTAAATTCTATCAAGACATTCTTTATTTTCGCAAAATACGCCATAAGTTTGAGTTTAAACCCAATATAAATTCACGATTGCTCTTTCTATGAAAAGGAAGCAGAAATAAAATCGAGAAAATCGAGGAAGGGAAATGCGAAATTTATTGGAAATAAAACGGACATCGGATTTCCTAGCATCTTGTAATGATCAATACGAGACACTTTACGTTAATATGACTTTCATCTTGTGTCAATAAATAATATTATATAACTTGCTTTTCATTATTTTTATAATGTTTGAAACTAAACAGCAATAACTTACTTGCTTACTATCATGCCACTTCCCAGCAGAGATAAGCAGAGAGAAAAGAACGCCACATTACCCTGCCTTTTAAAACAATTTTTGCTTCATCCACATTCATGCATCTCCTCACACAACCTAGCCAATTATTTCGATCGCTGACTTGGCTACATGTTAGTATTTGAATCGCTTGATCATGGCGAATTTTCTCAGGACTTCCTCTGGTTCTATTATCAATCATATTGCCTCATCAATTTGTTTAACTATTATTTTTTTCGCACATTCGATTAACATACTCAAACAATTCGTGTTCGATTTGCAGGGGATAAAAATAAATTTGAGTGATTTTTTATTGATATTTTTTGGACTAGTATGTGGAGCACAAAGCTGATCACCTTTGTTTCATATTATAACGATTAAGATAACCCTGTTTATGTAAAATGCAGTGCCTCGTGCACCATGGAGTGCGAGTAAGGGTTAGGTTAGGCTAGGTTAGATCCAAGACAATTAGGTTCAAGACAATGCAATTCCCTGTGCACTATAGGGTGCAATTAAAGGTTATGTTAGGCTTGGTTAGGTTCACGATAATTTTGTTCATCTACAATTCAATGCCCTGTGCATTATAGGGTGCAAAAAAGAGTTAGGTTAGGCAAGGTTAGGTTCACGATAACATTGTTTATACAATGCCATTCCTTATGCACTATAGGGTGCAAATAAGGGTTAGGTTGGGGTAGTCTAGTTAGGTTAAGTAAAGTAAGATTAGATTCAAGATAGCATTGTTTATCTACGGTACAATACCCTATGCACTGTTAGGTACGAAAAGAGATTACAAGAATTGTAAACGAGAAGCATGAAGCAAAAATTTGCCCATTCTGATTTGTTACATTTTATTTTATTTCTGCCATTTTTTCAGTACAACGCGGAAAACATCCAATCTGCTCGGAACGTAATTCCAGCCCTTGAGTGTGTGTGCACGTACGTATGTAGTGGGATTCGACGTAAATTTATGACTGTATTTCCATTGTCATCAAAATGAAATCTCCGCCGATGAGATATAAAGAGTGTTTCATATTTCACGGATTAAGCTGTAACCAATCGAGTTCGGATATAACTCTTGAAAATTGTTGGTTATCGACAAGCTTGGCGAGTGGCCAGCAGCGAGAGGGTTGGGGGTGATAAATTCGAGCAGTAAGTGCACCGTAAACTGTCTAGGCCCTGAAACTCAATTGCTGAATGTAAAAAAACCTATTTTTTCCCCATTTTATCGCGGAATGTTTCTGATTTAAAGGCTACATGTGCAAGAGATGGTAGTTAAATGAAATGTACGCTGTTTACTCTTTGCTGGGAAGGTATTTTTCACTACGCTATCATCAAATGAACCCAATTAGAAATAAAAATCGGTAATAACGAAAGCCGGTCACTAGTCAGATAAAATGTATGTGGAAAATTATAAAGTTGTTATTTTTTACATATGAAATGCAGTTCCACCAAGAAATACATCGTAGCCGCACAGGAGAAAGTGACCAAGTGCATTTGTTTACACTAACCTAATCATTGAATATTTGATATCTTACTCGCTTAATATTGCCCTGAAAAAATCCCAAATCGATTTTAATGTTGGAAGTATAATATATTGACTTGTTAAAAATGACAAACTGAATTGATGTTTATTTTCTTACCAAACAAAAGTGACTTCAATGGCCCTCCCGAACTATTTATATTTCGTAAGTTGGTCACTTTTTCCTGTGCGACTACTATATATTATTATTTAAAAACTTGAATCTAAAATCAGTTGATTATTATCAACTCTTATGGTTGCTTTTCAATCAACTTTCTCGAACATTTATGTATTAAAACGCCCTTTGTAACTTTCATATCACAAAGTAAATAAATTTCATTTTCTGACATTTTAGATATTGATATGGCTCAACATGATTCATTGCTACATTCTGTCACTCCATGTAAAAAATGGATATAACTTCGCCATCAATCGTTAATCCGATTAACGTTTCCTTCAAAACTTCCTCCATTCAGTCAGTATTGCTTATCTTCGTAAGTATTATTAAGTGTATAAAACAACTTGGCGTTAAGCAAATATTATTCAAGAGATATGTGATACTTTAAGCTTTTATATCTGACCCAGAGAACTTTCTTGTTTTTTTATATTTTTATTTTATAAATATCGATTTTTGGTTACGGAGAGAAATACGATATTTGTAATTTGTAACATTCATAAATCAACGAAATTAGGACATTTCGACAAAGTTTTATTATTTTTTCAATTAATGTAAATATACTTTTTTATATTTATAATAATAATAACCATATCCGCTCCCTAGGTGGAGCATATGGAGTCCACAAACTGTCTCCAGGCTTTTCTGTCGGCTGCCAGCTCCCTTGCATCCTCCCAAGTCAGATCCGCATCGCGAAGTTCTGACGAGAACTGCCGACGAATTGTCAGCAATGGTCGTCCTGGGCGGCGCGAACCTGATGCCTTGTAAAAGAGGCAAGCTTGATTAAGGCTCTCAGGAGGCATGCGGAGTACGTGGCCAAGCCAACTGAATCGCCTTTTTTTGACGACAGTTGTGACCAGGATTTGCTGCGTCCTACGCCTTATCTCTTCATTCCTCACAAAGTCAAACCACCGCACGCCTAAGATTCTCCGCAAACACCTGTTCTCAAAGCTTAGTACACGGCTGCTTTGGGCCCTTGTAAGGTGCCATGTTTCGCAGCCGTATAAGAGAACAGGAGCAATGCAGGCATTGTATAGGCGGCATTTGGTTTTCACCGAGTATAAATCCGATCTCCAGACAGCCTTCATACTGTTGAATGCGGACCCAGCGAGTCCTAATCGCACTCCCAGTTCCTTTTGAAGGCTGCCATTTTCAGTCGCGTACACTCCCAAGTACTTGAAACTCTCGACCCTTTCGATGCGCTGGTTACTCAACGTCAAGGGTTGTTGGGCATCTAGGCATGAGCTGTTGCACAACACATGGGTTTTTGCAACATTTATTGTAAGCCCCATGTGCGTAGAGTACCTATTTACCCTGTTGACGATCAATTGAAGACCCTCGACGGAGTCATCAATTAAAACAGCATCATCTGCGTACTCTAGGTCGCAGAGTTTCCGGGAGGGGGAGATGGATATACCTCGGTCAGATGGTAATGACTTTCGAAGAATGAAATCCATGAGGATGATGAAGAGAAACGGTGCAAGGACGCAGCCTTGTCTGACTCCGGTAGAGACCCCAAACCAATCCGTGACAACATCGTCAACTCTCATTCGACATTCACTATTGAGGTGAAGGGACTTAATTAGCTCCACTAATTTCGCAGGCACCCCATAAGCTTCCAGTACTTTCCAGAGTGTGGGCCTGTGCGGACTATCAAACGCTTTCTCATAGTCTACAAAACACATCGCCAGAGAACTGTTAAATTCCTGGCTCTGCTGTAGAATGTGGCGAATATTATGGATTTGATCCGCACAGGACCTGCCAGGCAGAAACCCTGCCTGGTTTTCTCTGAGCACCTGCATAATGGGGGCTCGGATTCTCTGCAAGATTACGTGGGCAAGCACCTTCCCAGGTACGCTGAGTAGCGTAATGCCGCGGTAGTTGTCACAGTTGAGTGGATCACCCTTCTTATGTAACACGGTAATCTCCCCATTTACCCAGTCTCTAGGGCATCGCTCTTCTTCCCACACACTGGACATTAATTGGTGTAAAGGGCCAATAATGCCAGTAACGCTGCATTTCAAGAATTCCGGGTGGATACCATCAACACCAGGGGCAGTCCCATTTTTCAATTTCGACACGGCAGCTATAATTTCTGCCTGTGTCGGTGGACCATCAGGTATGGTGACCGCCCGCGGAATGCTTGACGCAGCCTCCGTGGGAATATCGAGGATGATTGGAGGAGGAGGGCGATTCAAGACCCTGTGGAAATGATCACGCCATATTTCCTTTACACGATCCGCGTCAGATTCGGTAACTCCATTTGTGTTTTTCACAGCTCCAGGGGTTACCGAATTCTTTCCGCAGATCTTCCTTGTTATTTGGAATAATTTCCGCGTGTCATTTCCTTGGGCAGCATGTTCCGCCGTTACAATAAGAGAATCGAGATGACGGCGCTTATCGAGTCTGCATGATCGTTTGACTATACGATCTTGGCGCCTGTAGTCATCTCTGAGGGTGTCCAGTTGGTAGGGGTCACTTTCACTGTCCCTCAGTGCTTTTAAGTGAGCGCGCTCAGCCATCTTTCCCCAGGTCTCATCTGACATCCAATGGGGTCTTTCTCCTATCCTGGGGCCAAGAACCTCATTGGCGGAAGAGTTGAGAGCCGATTTGAGACTAGCCCACTGTGCCTCAATCGAGTCAACATTAATGGGCTGAGGATCAGTGTCTTGCTGGACACGTTGTCCGACCGTTTCCTCGAATCTCAATCTTATTTCGGCACTCTTCAACTTGTCTAAGTTGATTCTCTTCCGCCGAGGACATCTCGGCAGACGTTTGAGCTGCAGACAGATTCTTCCGACGAGTAACTCGTGATCACTATGAATGTCGGCCCCTCTGTAGGACCTGACATCGAGGAGCTCTCGCCGGTTAGCACGTCCATAGAGGATGTGATCTATCTGCGCTCTTGTTCGTCCATCAGGGGAGGTCCAGGTGTACTTATGGATGGACTTATGGGGAAATAGCGTACCGCCAATGACAAGGTCGTTAATACTAGCGAACTCGACCAGTCTTTCTCCATTGCCATTGGCTTGCCCATAGCCGTGCCTTCCCATCACCGTTGGGGCAAGTGATGGGTCTGTTCCGACTCTCGCGTTAAAATCTCCCAATACTACCACGCGGGTTCTTCTTGGGAGAGAGGCGATGACCGCATGGAGAGAGTCGTAGAAGGCATCTTTTGTTTGGGCATCTGCAATTTCGGTAGGCGCGTAGCACTGTAGGACAGTGACAGAACTATCGGCCGTTTGGAGGGTGACGCGTATAAGCCTTTCAGAAATTGGTTCCCAACTAAGCAAGCACTTTGCTGCTCTTTCTGAAAGGAGAATTGCCACCCCTTGACGGTGATATCGTTCTTGGCCGGAGTGCAGACACATGTGACTATCCAACAACCTCTTTCCAGATCCTTTCCATCGCGACTCGCTCAGTCCTAGGATATCTAACTTGTAGTCATCCATGATACGAGTCGCGTGAATATCTTTTCCGTGGACCTGCATTGTCCGCACATTGTACGTTCCAATGCGGAAAGATGAATTGTTGGATAGGAGCCGTTTAGTGAGCGCAGTCCTAATACCACAGCCGGGTCGGGGGGTGCCAGAGAAGCCGGTGTCCGAGGCATTTCGTGGACTTATCGTAATCAAAGGGTTTAGGGAGGCAGAGTGATTGGCCCTGCGCTCCCGAGGCCTGAGGTCCGAGGACCCCTCAACAGGTCGGCTCAACCTTGTTTCCCGCTTTGTCTGGCCTCTCTTCACCAACCTGCTTGGCGTGGGAGACCCTTCTGGTAGTTAGACTACCGCCATAGCCTGGTGAATCACTGAGGCACGCAAGCCCCCTCACCGCGACAAGGTGGGGATCAAGAGGGGGAGGTGGGGATCAAGAGGGGGAGGTGGGGATCAAGAGGGGGAACATATTTACATTTATATTTATATTTTTTTTATATTTACATTTTTAAAACAATTTCTAGACATTTATACATATCGCAAACATATAACTTTAGTTTCGCTGTGCCTCTCCAAAAAAGAGACTCCGCTCTTGTGCTTGTAGAGGGATTTGCACTCAAGGTTTATTGTTTTATTTGATCAACGGTTAATGGACTTTTTCTTTTATTTTATATTTACTTTTTTTTAAGATTCACAAGTAATGGTCGTTAATTATTTTTTTAAGATTTATAATAGCGATAAAAAAAATTGATTATCAAATAAATGAATTATTAAGACTTAAAAAATCAGTTTTGCATTTTAAGTAAAAACGCGAAACAGATTTTTTTCAACAACATGATAAGATATCCATCAAGACAAAGTACCAATTAATAATCGTTGTATCATCAGGTGTCAGTTCAGAGTAATATATAAAAGAAATAATAACTATTTTCACAGGGTGAATATCGTTGGTATTAGAAGCAAAGGAAGAACGAGGAAAAGTTGACATGATAATTTATATTAAGTAGTCAAGTCAGGAGTAGGAATAATCGGTGGGTACTTATGTGGAGATGCATGAATGTGAAAGTGACGAAAATTGTTTGCAAAAACAGATTGGTGTGGCGTTCTATTTGCTCTGCCTAGCAAATAACGCCATAGCCTGTCCATTCGGCCTCTAGCCTTGTGGAAATTGGCGTGATGGTCAGTAAGTTAGTTTATTATAAGTTATTATGTATTTTTTTACCGAATATCAGTTATTAAGATAAACGTACGAGGAGTCAATTATTGTAAATGTTTTGTGTTATGAAACGTGATTAAATGACAGTTTAACAAACGTTAAATATATATATATATATATATATATATATATATATATATATATATATATATATATATATATATATATATATATATATATATATATATATATATATATATATATATATATATATATATATATATATATATATATATATATATATATATATATATATATATATATATATATATATATATATTACTTCAAAAAATTAAATGTAATATTAATATTTTTATTTTTATTTTGAAGCACTCGTTTATTTTTAATTCTGGGTGGCATCATACATATGCTCAGAATTTTTGTAAATTTTTACATGGTAAAAATGTAACCTATTCGGCGACATACAAACATTGATCAAAGCGAGAATAATTGCAGGATTCTTTGAACCTTCTTTTCATGTTTCAGCCTTTGAGATAAGTAGCCGAGAAAATACACAAAAAATGTCAAAATTAAGGGAATATCATATACACACATCAACTTGGTATCCCGAGAGACCTCATCAGGCGCTAGAGGGTATCGAATTCGTAGGCTGGTGAGAAAAGGCGATAAATTCTGACTTCTGAATAACCTTTTTCACAAAATTTCGTTTTTTGACTGGCTTACTGAAATGGTAATTTTAAAAATATAAAATAATTTTTTGTAACAAAAAAGGTAATATAAAATAAAATATTAAATAAGATATTCATTTTACATTTTTCCTATAATAAAGTGCCAAAAAAGTCAAAGAATTAAAATTTAAAAAAAAACTAAACTTTATATAATAAAACTAGAACTTTGTGTTGAACCACATTTATTTTTATTACTTTTATCCATCCGGTTTTAAAAAGCACCTTGTTATGTTCAGGGATGAACATTTATATATACAGGGATGTCCATCTCTGAAGATGACATCGTTCTTGTCGAAACTGGTTACAGAAAAGTTCCAAACCTAAAAATGGTTAAAAACATATTTCTAGTTTTATTTTATAAAGTTTCTGCAAAAAAATATCTAAAGAAAAAAAAATCATTGTATTTTAAGCTTCTATCTTATTAATTATTTCACAATCCTAATTAACAGATTCTCACCAGAGAGAATAGAACGCCACACCACTCTGCTTTTGCTAACATTCTTTGCCTCTTTATATTCATATATCTCTTCGTAAAAACCCCCTAATTATTCCAACTCCTGACTTGTCCACGACTTTAAAAGTGACGTGAAGTATTCTTTGCATGCTGGTGTTGTGATTATCCTGACGAAGAGACGGGTACGTCTCGAAACCGGTAGACTAAAATATCGACCAGTGATTACATTAAATGTAAGTATTGAACAATACTAACATTTTTTAATATCAAAAAATTACCTTACAACATTTTGAGTGTGTCCAAATACTTGTTCACAAAATCTGGATTATCTCCAATTACAGGAGTTATTTTCATATTATTTTTTGACATCTCATCAAAGATGAAGAAGAATATGGAAGTCTGGGCATTTACGGGGCTTACGACCGTCATAGGCTGGTTTAAGTGATCACTTTACACACGTGTAACATTCACCAATTCTACCCATTATTGACAACCGCACTACTCAAATTCTTGGAAGTTCCATATATATGAACCAATTTAGAAACTTTGTTCTTGAATCACTAGAGACATCTATTGGTGAGATGTAAAGAAGCTTTTTTAGTAAGCAGAAACTCTTATATTAGTATGTGAGATCCGAATCCTGGATTATAATCACACACATGAGAAACGCCAGAAAATACCATTTTCATTTTTATTATTAAGCTTATAATTTGACCAGATAATTTATTTACAACATTTTGAGTGTGTCCAAATACTTGTTCACAAAATCTTATATAAGAGTTTCTGCTTACTAAAAAAGCTTCTTTACATCTCACCAATAGATGTCTCTAGTGATTCAAGAACAAAGTTTCTAAATTGGTTCATATATATGGAACTTCCAAGAATTTGAGTAGTGTGGTTGTCAATAATGGGTAGAATTGGTGAATGTTACACGTGTGTAAAGTGATCACTTAAACCAGCCTATGACGGTCGTAAGCCCCGTAAATGCCCAGACTTCCATATTCTTCTTCATCTTTGATGAGATGTCAAAAAATAATTTAAAAAAATTACTTAACGCAAAAATATTAATAATTGAGTACATGCCATAAATATTGAAAATATAGAAAATAAATTATATTTAAATTTAAATCCATCCAAATATTTTTATTCTAGACATTATATTTCGGTACAAAAAATACTTAATATATGTACTTTTTATGTCTACTTGTACCTTCTAAATAGCAAATTGTTTTGTTTGTTTTTGTTTCAGAGAATTCTTCTTGGTAGAACTTCCTTTGGAAAATATTTGAATAACGTACAATATGAGGTAGATAAGGGATGATCGATTAGTATAAAAACAAGTTATGTAAGAAAAATCGAGATGATGTTTTTGTAAACGATATTTGAGTCGAAAAACGTTACGAAAAATGATTGAGATCGGAAACGTTGTATTGCTATGTACCTAACAGTATTGGGTAATCGAACCAAATAACGATTCTTTCATTAGTTGTATTTTAATTCGGTTTTTTAATCCGATCACTCAAAGTATATCACGCCAATCAGTGCACAAATTCTATTGCGCATTGTGTATTCCTTCTGCATTTGAGTGTGTTTGTCTCCATAGTGTAGTAGTTAGTGCATTTGACAACAGTGCCTAAGGTCTCGGGTTTCATTCCTTAGGGGGTCAAAATATTTATTTGTGATTTTTGACTCAGTAAAATTATTTCATTATACTCGTACAACTGGTACCTGAACTGCAGAACTAATCTCTTTAATATTGTTATTGTAATTAAAGATCAAGATAATACTGTTTCAATACAATGCAGTACCTTATGCACCATTAGGTGAGGATAAGTGTAAAAATAATATTATATATTATATAATATATTTGACAATTTCTCATAACAAAAATTGTTGTACAACTAATGTTCTACCAGCAATTATTTGACAAGGGATTAATTTTTAAATTAAAAATGGGCTTATTGCAATTTTTTTTAAATTTGACGAAATTACTGTTGGATTTTTTAAAAAATATTTATAAAGCAAGGTTTCGTTTTATTGTATATCAAGAACACTCGTACTTTTTTCAGAGTAATTGTCTGTCTTCTGCTCTTTCAAGTGTTCCATCGCACTTGAGATTCGGATATCTCCGCTATGTAGTGTGCAATTCTTATAAAGTGATAAACATAGCGAAATAATAAAGTACTCGTCTGAACAGGTTACACGCCATTACTTTGCAAACGAGATCGTAAAAGAATCACACAATTTAGAGCGACGACAAATTCGCCCGAGCCGCGTCGTTCCCAAAGGCGAAAATTGGCCGCTCTCATTATTTCTGCTTTTTCCCGCTTTTATATTTGTCCTTTGAGGAGAAAAGTGGAATAATGAGGAAGAGCTCTGCCGAGAAATATGGAGTCTAAAAATTAAGACTGTCTTTCTCCCTCTCGGAGATTCTTAATGACGAAGTCTACCAGTCTCGTTATCAGTTTTACTTTGTTTGTGGTTGGCCAATAAACTTCCCCAACTGATTGTTGATTCAGTGCCGACACTTTTTTTAACACTTCAAAAGGTTTACTTTCTTCCATCTTTGAGGTGGCTTTTACAAACTCCAACATTTTTTTGATATATAACAAAAATATTAATTCCGTTTTCCATTAGAATATCAAACATCTCTGAGGACTTTTGTTGAAATGATAGAAATCGAATTTGACGAGCATGTTTTTTTCGATTAAATTTAATACTGTTGTAAAATATAAAATAAAGAACAGGATCATTATCAACTACGTACGTTGATAAAAAAGATGATTCATCTCAAGGTAAGACACCTATATAATCTTTTATCTTTTATACTAAAAGTAATAAATTTATTTTTTAGCGTATTTTTGTAATACCACCTCAAGGGCGCTTCGCTGTGATATTACTCGTAATTGTGACAAAGAAGTAAAAGTAAAGTCGAAGATTTAATTTATTTTGGTTTCAGATTGCCTAGTCAAATTTGCTGTGTCTGGCACATGTGGTTTGGGTTCGTTAGGGTCGCATGGCCATTAAACACACTTTCAATACATCTTGGAAATAAATTATCGATGATAGCTTATATTTTTTGTAATTATTTGAAATCCCTGAATTTTACATGAAAAAAAAATTATTTCATCCGTCTATTATTATTTTGTATTTTTTACGGATCAGGTGAAAAAATAACTGACAATTAAATCAGCGCCAGTTTTGTATATTTATTAAATATATATTTATTAGTACCAATACTCT
The DNA here is from genome assembly GCF_059751285.1 of Brachycentrus maculatus. Lineage (NCBI taxonomy): Eukaryota > Metazoa > Arthropoda > Insecta > Trichoptera > Brachycentridae > Brachycentrus > Brachycentrus maculatus. Next base: position 1,412,757 of record NW_028280911.1, read on the forward strand.
CTTAACAAAAAAAATATTAAACATATATTTATTATTTTTATATCTTTTTTATATTTTTAAAAACATATATTTACTTGTACCAATACTATTTTAACAAAACAGATTATTGTGTTTTCAATCAATGTTAAAAAAAACAACAGATTTTTTTTTAATATACAATTAGTTTTGTAATCTGGAGAGCTTATAGGAACAATGATCAAGTACATAATTCATCTACAACTTTAATTCTTATGAAAAAATGCCCCTTAAAAATATTCCTTCCTTTCAAATTACTCTGGTGCAATCTTACATGTTTTCTGATCTCTCACTCTCCCAAGTATTTAATTTGGCAGGCATCCATTAGAGATGGGTACCTACCAGCGTAGGTTTATGAATCGGGACAATCTCGCGCAAATAGTTTTCAATTAGAGCCAACTAAAGTGATTCACGTAACTGTTATCACCAACGAAAGCTGCCAGATATTCATACATACATATGAGAGATCTAGAAACAAAAGCAGAAGTGTCCATTTACCTCAATTATGGGATTTTTATACAGAATAATTAAATACGTATAGTAAAATATGAAATAAAAATATTGAAAAAAGTGTTATGTATGTTATGTACGCTGTAAATGAATAAATGGTTATGATAAAACAAGTTCAGTTCGTAACAAAACAAAATAAAGAGTACATTATCTAAAAAAATAAAAATATATAAAAAAAGTAATAAAAAATAATTCTTGGAAGTTATTGCCAAATCAAATGACATAAATATTATTGTTTACGTATAAATTAAAACTTGTAAAGAATCCTTTTTTCAGTCAATTTATTCTATACTTCATTTCCCTTTTTTTTTAATTACTAGCTTCAACAAATATCACATAATTAATTACCATATAACATATTGACCAACTTATCATCACGCCACTTCTACTTTGTTTTGGCAAATATTTTTCGCTTCTTTGACATTCATGTATCTTTTTATTCGTACCCACCAATTATTTTGACTTATTTTTTATTAACAATGTTACACAATAACAATCTTGTGTACTAACATTTGCTTTAAAAAAATACTATAAAAAATGAGGGCATGACTTGAATGACGAAAATCTCCTCAATTATTGTTCAAATAAACTAAATAAGTGCTAGATTTTAAGGCAGGTATACAATATGGTATTCATCATCAACAACAAAAAGATTTATCTCAAATTTTACAGGTTTTTAAAAAATATTATGAAACTCGTGTAAAATCTAAAATGATTTTTACAAGGAAATATTTGTTCGCATCTTAAATGTGTGAATTTTCTTTACAAACAGTATGAAAATTTAATATATTCATATACAGGAATCATTATTACCCTGAGTAAACTTTGAGTACTGATTACCAACTCCGAAGGTAAAAGCAATCTCGCAACTAACGAACTTCTCATCCAGTAAAAAGGTACGATGCAAACAGGTACCAAGTATCTCAAACAAGATCAAAAGCTAATGAATCATTGCTAGATATCCTTTCGTTCTGTATCCTACTTTAACTTGTTTAGCGATTTAGTAAAGTTTCACGGACGGAATGCTTCTTCAACAGGAAAATAATGGAACGAAATGGGAGTTTCCCTTGCAAAATGAAAACGTCAAATTTACTTGTTGAACTCATAATCTCGTTCACGCTTAAACATAGATTTGTGTGCTGGCAAACGAATAGTGTAAGATTTGCGGATAAACAACATTTACGTTTGTTGTATGAAATATTCCAGTAGTTGCTTTTAAGCACATTTAAGATTTTCTAAAACAAAGTATTCTGAAAGCCGAAATAAAAATCGAATATTTTTTTTGATCGCAAAAAAATTACTTTAATTTTGAATCTGTTGACTTTTTAATATTTGTTTTGAATTACCTAACGTCCAAGTGACACTGAAATCTAGCTACGGCTTATGCAACCCCACTTATCATGGCCCTACTTTGGTTTCAACATTATAAGTTCTATTGCCTTTACCTATTCTTGAATGTATTTATTATTTATGTTTGAAATTACTTTTATTTTATGCAATTCATGAGTGAAAATTATAGGCATAAACACTCTTATTTTAATATAAATTCATTCATCATTTCACTTATCCGCTACCTTATGTAGCGTACGGAGTCCACAAACTGCCTCCAGGCTCTTTTGTCAAAATAATAATATAAAATTTAAAGTATTCAACATTCTTTTCTGGCAATTAAACGCTTGTATTGGTAAGATCATTTTTTTTTATTTCAGTTTGTAGTATTAATGTAAATACGATAATTTTCCTTAACTACAGATGTGAAAATACAAACTTAGTTTGTATTCTGTTTGTATTACTAGTTCTCAAAACTATCCCTGCTTACATTGATAAACATAGATGTAGTCTTATACAATTGGTTTATTCTTATATTTAAATAATAACGATATATCGCATGTCATCATCAATATTTTTTTAAATCGAAACACAAAAAAACGTCAAAATTGGAAGTTCAGATTGACTGCATTTTAACCAGTTCGTCATCGAAATATAAATATTATAGTTTTATATTTATTAATTTTTAAATGAAATATTTTTTTTATAAATCTATCAGGTATTTTGGTTTATTTGTCATTATTATTAAATTAACTTACGTTTCCAACATAATATAAAAACGTCAAATGATTTATTTTTATTTTACTGTTAACAAGAATACCTTATTTTTTAATAAAGAAGATAATTTTCTTCCATATTAATGGAACACCAACCTACCCACTGGTTTTATTTTTCTTCATTTATTATTAACAATTTTTTTCTTTTCTCTCTTTCTTTCAGTGTTATGTTTATATTCCTAGAAATATGATAAAAAATGCTTGTCAAAAAAATGGAATTTGTCAAACTTGTCAAAATTGAAGTAATACTCGTGTTTTGCTCGCTAATATATGTACCTTTTCATGTAAATTTCATTATATCTGTTTATATCATTAGGGCCATGGCACAGGATATGGTTATGTCGGATATATTTTATGGATGCTTATGAATAATTCACAGTAGGTACCGACCAATTTAGCTACCCAGTCGGATAGGTAATTTGGAACCCTTCACGGCTGATGCGATAAACATTGTTAGTGTCAATCATGTTCTAGAGATTCTTGTAAAATAGTTTTTATTTTTTAGTACCTTTAAACTTTTTTGAATAAGCATATGTTATTTTTTTGCATTAAAAAATCAAATTTAAGATTCAATTCATTAAATTTTTTTCTGTCTTATTATAGAAAATATATCTCGAATGTTTGGATGCTGCATGCCTCGAATTCAAATCCAAGGGAGTGGATATTAATATGGGACTATAACTGATTTTTCATTGTCATATTCATTCAATATTACTTTAGACTGGTACTGAAGCGCAAGATTGATCACCTTGCCTTTATGGGCATTCGCTTAATTATCTTAATATAAATATGGAACATCAAATATACTATGAACAAAATAAACTTGTACATTCAATACAAACCAACTTTATGAATTAAAATTTGAATTGAACCAATTGATGCAGTACCCTATGCACCATTGGGTGAGAATAAGGGTATAAAAAATTAAAACTTTATTATTATGTCAACCGGTTTCGAAGCAAATGGTTCGTTTGTACAATAGATAGAATTTTCAATTGACTGATTTTTCGAATGAAATTAAGGGGATACTCGCAAGCACAAAATTTATTCCAACAGAGACCACCGGAGAGGTAACATGTCTATTCACGTCCAATTTTTCAAAGTTATGTTTGTTGGATATTTTTTGTTTTTTTTAAAGAATTTACGAGTATATGGAACATAAGTATATTCAATACCATATAATTATTTTAAAGAAAATTTTATGTTTTCAAACGGTATTTTTATTAAAAAAAATATATTACGTAACATGTTACCTGGATAGAGAAAAAATTAATTGGTGACTTGTAGAATACTTAATAAGCAAAGAAATTTCTTTGTTGCTTGAAATATTGATTCAACATTTTTTATCAACATTGAATATAATTTTGTGAAACTTTATAAAAATGGTAATAAATAACCAATAATAGTTATAAAACTCACCTTTGGGAGGGTTGACTTTCACGGCGCTCCTGTAGAGACTTTCCTCATCCCTCCAGTCGCGATTGCGCACCATAGTGCGCGCACTAAGAGCAAGCAGTAGCGCCCCGAGCGCCGCGACGCGAGCCCTGCTCCCTAACCTAGCTCCCACTTTAGCACCACCGATACCCATCAACAAACTAAACCCCACACTGGGCAAATACAACACTCTCTCCGCGACCACAAACCCCACGTAAAAAAATAGATTCGTTGCCGGCAAAAATGGCAAGGTCAAGAAGGAAGCAGCTAGAAGCAAAGCGGAATGGGAACTCTTTCTTATATACACTCTCGGCTTTTCTACTTGTGGTCGCACAGTGGCTACTGATACGAGAGGTGCACACGTACACGTGGAATGAGAAGTCATCGAGTTGTTGTTATTCACAGCCCTGCAGGAATTGGAGTGGTGATCGGTCAACACGTGTCTGCAACAAGAACACTGACAGACAGCTTTGCTACTAATCCTCCCACTGCTAACTAACACTCTTCCGCTCTTAATAACACTCGCGTATCCGCACAAACTATTGAATTGGTAAATGAGTCCATTTCTGTTTACTTTCATGCATCTGCTACCGTTGTATCCATGTTTCTGGTACCCATACGCGTGGATTTTATTATTGTCTTTTCTTAAATTACTTAACTGTTTGCTCTTATTCTGTCCCTGGCGGTAGACGGCCATACTACTAGTGTAGAGCATCTTGGATATCAAATAATAAAATGCTACGGATAAAAAATTCCTAGGGTCCATGACTGACGTGATTCTTGGTACTGCGTCCATTGACCAATCGAAGCTTAGGGTCGAAGGACACACTAGGAGGAAGAAGTTGAAGACCGGAAGGTAGTAGAAGGTGAGGAAACGGGTGACGATCGATGGTTCCTTGGCCGTTGGGTTATCGGCTCGTGCGAACTTGGGACTGGCACTGAGAGGGACTCGAGCAGCCAGGAGAGCGATGAGGGCTGCGAATAGCATGCCCAAACTCACGATCCGCCTCTGTAACAAAAAATAAATCGTTGATATCTCAGCATAAATGAAGAAGAATAAGAAAATCTGGGCATTCACATGGCTTACGATCTTCTAAATTGTTTGCATGTTGCATTAACCATTCTTCCCATAATTTTTATTTATGGTTCAATCGACACCATCTCGTGCATGCAACTTCTTTGGCATGGTTGAAATTAGTTTTTTTATTAGCATAGACCTTCATGAAATATATGTAAGATTTTTTCAAAAACATAACATATTACATATTTTATTTTATTTTATTTAACTTTTTTTTTCTACTAGATATTTTATATTTTCAGATTTATCCTAATATGTTAAATTTTGTAAATAACGGAGACGCCAGAAAATATATTAATTTTTATTTTATTGAACTTATATTTTGACTACTTGTTTATTCACAATATTTATAATTTGTCCAAATCTTTGTTTATGAATTCCGGACTTGTGTCCACTGATCGAGAAGAAATATTTTTCTTCAATATACATACTTTAGGATTTCAATATTAATAATTACTCAGTGAAAAAAATAACTTGAATTGGTGAACAAAGATCTGGACAAATTAAAAAAAGTTATGATTTTTTATTTCTAAATACAATTTTTAATTCGTGTTATAAAATCCACACCATCATTGTCAAATGGTTGAATAAATCGTTCTGACATGATATAATCTAGGCTGTGGTTACGACTTTCCGAGATTCAGGATATCTCGTATAATTTCGAAGCGTTGAGTTTGTATTTTACGTTTTTCAATGCGGTGTTTTCGTGTTTACATTTTTTTGCTTTAGAAGCAAGGATGGAGTTATTATATGTAATCAGATGCTAAAAGCAAAATAACGAGCTTCGCCAAAGTTTTTTTCCTCGACGTCTAGCAGCATATTTCGTAAATTATTTGGTTCGAAGGTGCGTATCGATTTCTGAGGGAAAAAATATTATTTCTAAATTTTTATTTAAACTTAACCCAAAGCAGATTGTAAATTCGATCATTTTAATATTTTTTGACATCTCATCAAAGATGAAGAAGAATATGGAAGTCTGGGCATTTACGGGGCTGACGACCGTCATAGGCTGGTTTAAGTGATCACTTTACACACGTGTAACATTCACCAATTCTACCCATTATTGACAACCACACTACTCAAGTTCTTGGAAGTTCTGTATATATGAACCAATTTAGAAACCTTGTTCTTGAATCACTAGAACTTCACTAGAGACATCTATTGGTGAGATGTAAAGGAGCTTTAATTAAACAGAAACTCTTATATTAGTATGTGAGGTCCGAATCCTGGATTATAATCACAAACATGATAATTGATATCATCCTTAGTTTTCTTTTTTCAATAATAAATTTTCAATATATTTTTTAAATAATTTCATTTATTCCATTCATAACATAACTCATAGTGTTCATATCAATCACATTTAATAATACAATCTTTAAGTAACGAGTTTGCACACATTTAAAGTCACATCTGCTCCACTTTAAAATAAGTCAAATCAAGATTATTATTATTATAATAAAACCCTTATCCGCACCCCAATGGTGCAAAGGGCACTGCTTCATATACGCAGTGTTTTCTTGATCGTTTACACATGAAGGAAAGGTGATCAGCCCTCCGCTTCAGGTACCAGTCCAGGGTAATATTGATTTAATATTACAGTACAAAAATCACTTATATTTATTTGACCCCCCACTGGGAATCGAACCCGGGACCTCCAGAACGGTAGCCGAGCGTGCTGACCATTACACTACGGAGGCAGACGAAAATTAATATTATTTTTATTTTATTATTATTTAATCATAATTATTTTTGATATCTGAACAAAGATGAAGTCTGATTTCAACCACGGATGCAGTTTACCTTTTTAATTGTAACGTGATTATAACATTTATATATTAAATGATAAAATCAAAATTTTAGAGTCAACTTAATTGTATTTCTTATTTGAAACACACAAAAATAAAATTGGTGACGATTTGTTCGCCTTGTTATGGCATTTTCAAACTTATGTCTCAAATTTTATTTTTATGTGTTTTTAAGAATTAAAAACTAAAGTAGAATCCAAAAATTAGTGTTTGATTTTAATATTTTATGCATAAATTAAAATTGAGTTCTACGAATTAAACGCCAAATCTAAAAATTATTACAACCTACCTTAATTTGAACTGTGTTTTAAATCATAGGTGTTGTAAATCATAGGTAGAATGGTGAATGTTACACAGAACAAAAACTGACGACTTAAACAACCAACAAAATATCGTTAACCCAGACACATAGACTCGATTGAAAATATTATTCAAATATTTTTAGCAATATAATAAAATAACAAACATAAAGTTTTTAACCAGCTTTCGACGTAACTATTGTCATCAGACTGGGGTGATGATGTTGGTTATGATAAAACCCGGCTACTGGTAAATATAATAATTTTGGAAAAAAACTATTAAGTTGATATTTTATTTAATAAAATGTAATTTGACCATGAAATTTTAAAACAAAACATAAATATTGTTAGTCATACAGCAAAACCCACCTAGTGCCATTCAAACTGCAATGGGCAGGATATATTGCGAGACAACACCCCACAAGATGGACCCCAAAAATTTTACGATATGGAGACCAAAAGAGGTGTCGGAAGACCCCAAAAGTGATGGTCTTACGACATAGTTGCTGTTGGGGGTAGAAGCTGGCTGCAAGCAGTAACTGACCAGAGGAAATGGAAAGAAGGGAAGAGACCTATATCCAGCACTGGAGGACAGAGGCCTCACAGAGAAGAAGAAAAAAAGCAAAATACATAAATATGGTGATTTTTTTATGAAAATGAAAAAAAACTCTACTAGCGTAAATTTAACAAAAAAAATTATTTCATGAGAAAAAAATTCAATCATATGAGCTTCAAAGAGTGCGCCTACTGAAATGTCCCTACTAGTCATCAATGAGCTTTCGACATCAAGTACTGTGGATGAAATACTACTAATTGCTGCAACTTACTAATGACTGGTGATTCCGAATGATGTGTCAAAGGGTTGGTGATTGACATGCCTGTCAAAAGGAAGCCTACGCAGAGAGAGTTAACGCTATTCCAGATACAGAATTTACTACTAATAATCTGTTTCAAATGTCAAATATAAAAAATATATATATCTGACTAAATTTAAATATTTTTTGGCCGGGTACAGAAAGTTTTTTTTTTCATCGATGAAATATATTTTTCAATGAATTTGGATGATTTTTTTTTACATATTTACAAATTAAAGTTTTCAATATTTCACATTTGGAATAAAATATTTATTCAATATTACCCTTGACTGGTACATAAAGCAGGAGGCTGATCACCTTCCCTTTAAGTGTTAATGATAAAGATAACACTGCGTTTATATGATGCAGTCCCCTATGCACCATTTGGTGTTGATAAAAAGAAGATATGTTAACCATATTATTTATTTTTATCATAAAAAATATCGATTTGTATAAATAAGGATGTATTACAATACCTTTACCTTTTCCCACAGTAGAAAAAAAATGTCACAAGTAATTATACCATATTTGCTACAATACCAAAAACACATGTTTGTTTCATTTTCACATCGGTAGATGAAAAACAAATTTGCGTTTTCATTAGAAAAAGATAAAAATGAATGTTTTTCGATTCCGTCTGTAATTAACCACCCGTGTACGAAGCCACCCCCTAATGGCCGCTAGTGAAGCACGCATGCCTAAATTGCTATTCGCACCACACGTCTCTCTTATTGCCCTGAATACGTCATCAAAACACGGAAGGGTGGCGACTTTTCGCGGGGAAGTTAGAATAAAAATTCTAAATTAAAATTCTACAGTGACGGGGTGAATTTTATGACGAGGGGTTGGCAATGATCGCGTACGCAAGTCAAAAATAAAATTTGAATATTCTCTAATAGTCTTCACGCAATTTGAATAAGATTTTTAAATGGGTGAGTTTGAATTTGAATTTAAATATTATTAAATTATGTATCACTCTATAAGTATTTTTATTATTTCATGATTGTACCGTAAATTATAGGACATTGTTTTAACCAAAATAATTCATTAATAATCTTAAATAAGATAGTAGTAATGACAAATTTGAAATTTTTGATATTTCTCATTCAAGTTGCTCAGTGCTTTTCTAAAAAAGATCCTTAGCATTTGTGCTTGGAATAAGGTAGTAAAAAGTTATTATTTTAAGATTTTTTTCTTATCAAAGCACATTGTCCCATTGTGTATTTAAATTGTATAATTTATGGAAACTATTTATTTTAAAAAACTTACACATTTTTTATTATATACAATTTTTTTAAATTATTTCTTACTCAACTGAAATGGGAGAAAAATGAATAAAATGGATGAAGCAATGATTGAAATGCCTTTTTTATTGATAATATTTTCTTTTAAATTATTTATGTGACCAAATTTAAACACTTAGGATGAAAGAATTTTTTATCTCCCTATCCTTTGATTTTTATTCTTTATTTTATATGCTAAATTACTTGTACGGTATTGACAAATAAAATTAGAGCAATTGATATTGAACTGATAAAATGCTTAACCAAAAATATAGATGGCACTACAATTTTCAGTTTTAGTACTTCGAATGAATAATCATTGTAACTTTTAAAACAATTTGTTCAATAAATTGCTTGTAGAATATGTTTTGATGGCAAGTATCAGAATTAAATCTATGGATAGTAAAATCAATATTTTCATTATTAATAATCAAGGAACTGTATGTATGCAAAGTTTAACGTATATAATGAACATGTATATATTCACATACATGGTCCATATTATGCATCATTATTATGTGCCTATGGAAGCATTATATTGATCAGTTCGGAGGCTTAATACTCATGTCACATCCCTTATAAGGGAGGCACGGGGGAATGGATAAGTAATAGAGAATCGAGCATGAGATGAATCGTCTACACATGCTATCATACTACATACTCCTGTATTATAAAGAAATAGTGAAAAACTAACAACTATGATGACTACCAAGTAATTTCCTGGCTAAGAATTGGTCTCAAAGTTATTTGTGTGTAAATTGACTAAAAATGGATTTTGGCGGGAATCTTTTATTAGGTTTATCTATTGTTCATTAGAGCCTTATTTACACATCAAAGAGTCGGTTTGTGGTCTCGTGATTACTGTCCTGGACTTTAAATCAAGTATCCAGGTTCGAATCCACTGTAATGCAAATTCATTCCTATTTTCAATAACGGGCCGCTTAAGCCTAGGAAAAACCATACAATTTGAAATATTTGGATTTGCAATAAAACATTATAATATTTTGCTTTATTTTTTTTTATTAATTACAATTTTTTTATGTTTGTTTTTTTCAAACACACATTTATAAATTAAAATTAACTAAAAAATTGCCTTTTCTGGGTTTTTCACACCAAGAGCATATTTTATATTATTTATTTATTAACTTATTTCAAAGTAAATTATTTATGTCATGCATAGAAAAGACATGGCTGAATGATGCGTTTTGTTTTAAACTACCTATTCACCTCTATTATTCTTTAAAAAAAAATCAATTTCATTTTTTAATGATTTGATAGATAATAAAAGCAGGTTGAATAACTAAATTGGATATTAATCAAAGTTCTGTTTTTAAAGTACAGCTTGGTTAAAATACTAAAAAAGTAGTTGTATTTTTTTAAAAAGAGATCCAGTGCTTTTTATATTCACCTTATTAGTTTTATTTAAAGTCGCCTCAATAAATTCAAAATATGCAAGCAGAGCGTTTTGATAAAAGTTTGGGTATATCCTGCGGTACAATTGAACATAGCTTTAGCAACACAGCACAACGATACGACGTCAATCTAAGTTGTTATGTCGAATGCACTTAGTTCAGTCGATCCAGACATTCTCCATTTCCCGGACAAATGCGCCGTGACAGCTGCAGTTAATATGTTCCAAAGGGATTCTCAACCTTTAAGTTCTACGACGCTACGATTCAAAAATATTTATTCAGAATTCATTCAGGGATATTTTTCATATATTCTCTCTATTTTATTATTCTATTCGAATTATTACAACTCTCGTTTTTTTAATATTGCAAAAAAACTATGGTTTTGCGATTAGGGCCGATTTGGTATATATCAGCATTTTTTTTACTTGTTTGAATTTTGGAAAAACATTCAAATTTAAACACAGTTGATTATAGTATATATTTAACACACAACTTTATATTTGGTTATTAATTTCCTATACACGATTTAAAAAAAAATAAAAAACCTTTGCTTCTATTGATATCACCATAAAAATTAAGAAACATATGGAAAACATGGAATTTACAGGGTGAACGATCTGTTATAGGCTGATTTATGTTATGTTGTATTATCATTTTACATCGTATAACACGCACTATTTTACTATGACTTTTACATTTACATATATCCTATAATTGACACATTTTTTTATATGTGAATTCCCGGCAGCATTGATGGTTGAGTTTCGTAAACTTTTTATTTAGCACAGACCTACAGGAGCATTATAAAACCTACTAGGAGACGCCTAAAAACATGATATTTTATTGTTTCCAAAGCTTTTATTTGACCAGTTATTTTATTCACAAAATGATGAGTATATCCAAATCCTTGTTAACAAATCTGGGTGTCTCTAGTAAGCAGTTATTTTTGTTGACATCTCAAAATGGATGAAGAAGAATATAACAGTTTGGTTATTTAAAGGGCTTTTAACATGTCATAGACTAAGTCATTACTTGGATTACTTGATTAGATACACGTGGAACATTTTTTTTTTTCTTAAGCAATGATTATCCAATTGAATATTATAAAAATATATTCAATTCAAACCCTTATCCGCACCCCAATGGTGCATAGAGCACTGCATTATATATCACAGTGTTATCCTGATCGTTAACACACGAAGGAAAGGTGATCAGCCCTCCGCGTCAGGAACCAGTCCCGGGTAATATTGAATAAATATTAGAGTGAAAACATCACTTTTATTTGAAAAGAAATGTACCCCTCCTGGGAATCGAACCCGGGACCTCCAGAACGGTAGCCGAGCGTGCTGACCATTACACTACGAAAGCGGTCATTTAAATAGATATAATGATCACAAACCCAAATAAATTGGTGAGTGTGAAGCGAGTCAAATGTTGGCTAGACCTGATGTATGGAGTCAAACAGTAGCAGCGGGTATATGCAGCGCTGCATGAAATCACTGTAATTGGAAACTCGACGCGACTAAGTTAATATAGGGCACAATACTCGTACGTACTCGCATTGCTGATGTGTTTGATCTTGACTGACGCTTTTAATCCTATTTGACTTGAACTGAAACTGAAAATTAGTTTATTTATCTTGATAATGGACTTGTTTTAAAATAAAACAATTTCACTATTTTATTACTGATGTTAATTAATGAAAACAAACCTACTTTTTAGTAAAAATGCTAGTCAATGGTAGTTCTGAATCATAGAAATTGTTTCGTTATATATATTTGTAAAGACTATTACTACTAAAACCATCACCCGTTTCTCTGTTGGAGTAGGCAGAAAGGATGGAACACCACACTTTTCTGACCTGACATACGCTCCTAGAGTCATTTACATCCATACATCTAGTCGTATATGCCCTCCGATTATGTAGAATTTTGACACCACCGGATTTTAGGTTCTGATTTATCTGATCATGTTCAGTCTTTTACGACCATCATCGTTCTATTCTCCCGTTCATATTCGCCAATTATACCTTTTTAGTCATTCTCACGTTATTCATTCGCTCTACATGTCTGTATGCTCCATATGTCGAAATCTTTGTATTAACAAGGCGTAGAGCCTGTCATTATCCGGTTTAAGTCATCACTTTGTACAGTGTAACATTTACTTTTCTACATTTGATTGAAAATCTCATTTTTAAATTTCAAAAAGTTGTACATATGCTTCAATTCAAAAAATCTTGTGCGTATTTAAAGTTTGCTTGCGACATCTATGAATGAGATTAGTATTAAATTTATAATTTGATGAATCAAATTAGAAATTCATCAACGCGGTTTTAATGACCACCGTTTAATAGAATTATATTTTAAAATAGTTTCTAAATACTGATAAAAACATATTCAATTTAATATCTCTTGGTTATGAGATGAACCCTAAATATTATTAGGTTTTTTCGTGTATTTGCTTTCATAAAATGGGTAAATTTCTCTCATTCTAACCTTAATACAATTAAGGCTTTATTGTTATTATGCCTACCTTTGCCCTTGCTGGAATTAAAGGTAGTAATAATTATTACTTGTGTACAAGGCAATGCAGAGAGGCCCTTTATAAATATTATGAATGTGAAATAGCATTGCTGTACTTAAATTTTTTTTAAGACTTTTGTGGTATGAGTCTAGCATTTAAAATTAAAACACGATTTTAAATTAAACATGGAATAAAAACAATATATAAAATGAGAAATAAAATGCAAATTTAATAAATAATTTCTGTAAAAAAATATTTCTAAGAAATTTGTTACAGTATTTACAGACGATTTCAACACATCACCTGAGGTTTTCACTTTATTGTAGTTTAAAAACGTTATCTACGACTTACCCAAACACCACTTACTCACAACTAAGTTACTTTTGTTGGAAAAATATTACCTAATACGAAGACAAAGATAAACTTTTTACGATGGGGAAGAATATGTTTTTGTATATCAAATTACAGCTTAGCCTTTATCTGCACCTAATGGTGCATAGGGCACTGCATCGTATCAAAGCAATGTCAATTTATTCGTTAATGACATGAAGGCTACTAGATGATCAGTTCTGCACTTAAGGTAAAAATCCAGATTATTATGAAATATAAATAAAAATTAAAAATAATTAACATTCATATTTATTTTGACCGATGAATTGAACTGGGGACCTCTTGCATGGAATCTAAACGTGATAACCACTACACTACGTAAATTTTTATTTCATGAAATTATTAATTATCGTATTGGATATTAAAAAATACATTTATTTGCCAATCCTGTGAAAGGCTGAAAAAATAACTTAATAAACGGTTTTAAAAGTAAGCGAATGAATTTTGCAATAGAAATACACATAACGAATAATTTTCAGATATTTTTAATACAAAAGTTATGAATGTCACTTCGCTGTTATCATAAATGCAATCAATTTTCTTCTATAAGAACCAAATCGACATTCCGCCCTTCAATTAGAAAATGAATATTCAAGTCGTTTCGTGAAATGGTTTTAATAAAATTGACGAAAAAGTAATTTAATCAATTCTATTGTTTTACTTTAGAACGGTTGTCGCTTTATGAGTTCGTGTTCAGAAATAATTATTTCACTTCATAACTTTCAAGTAAGAACAATGTACTTGGGGAAATTTTATTAGAAATGTCAGGTCTCGAATATTTCTTATAATTAAGTCGAAGGAGTCGTTCTCCCAAAAAAGTAATAATAATTGGTTTAATTAGTTTTTTCATCTTGATTCAATTAGCACAGGGTATCGATAATATATAAAATTTGATAAGTATTCTTTCTCATAACTTATTATGAACAGAAAAGTTGAAGAAAATTGATGAATTGGATGAAACCAGGTGTTCTGAGTTAGAAATATATAAGATAGGATCGGACTAAGAAGTGGGGAAGTTGTCATATTACACTTTTCAATTATTTAGTTAGTACATTAATACCCAATTAAATAGCGAAATTCCACATAAAAAACTTTACCTATAAAGAAAACAACCCCTAGGTAATTTATTCTGAACGCTGCATCGACGTAGATAAGAAAAATTGAAGTCTTCGCTTATAAATTTTACTTTTGTTTCTAATGACTTTGGCATTTTTAAACTCAGCTGCAATTATGAATAAGCATTTTAAGAACGTTTATATAACCGAAACAATTCTAAAATTTGTTTTTCGGTAGTCTTTTGTAAGTAATTCAAGTTTACAATTACAATTTCAAATTGTCAATAAGATAAGTTTATCGTTTTATTTTATTTGGAAACAACGCGTTAATAATCATATGGAAAGTAAAGGGGAAATTTTAAAACTAAAAAAAAATTTATTTTTAAAAGTAAATAGATTCTACTGTAAATAAAGTCACTATTGAATTGAAAATTTTCACCAGAATCACGTAATATATTTTACAGATGTGATAGTACGAAGCTCAAAAAATCAATAAGGGACCTATTGAAAGATGTATCTTCCCCTTGATTGGCCATTGTTCCCAGGGGGTTTGAAGGCTTTAGGGGTGTAATCTGAAGAGAATAAGAGGATCTAACCACCCTCTGCTCTATATACGTATGTTATTTAAATGCCAGGAAATTTATCTCTTATTTTAGCCGAATACATAAGATGTTTGTACACAGATTTCTATGTGAATAGTTTTCGTGAATGGAAATGATAGCGTGTGCTTAGTGAATACATATCGCTCCAATGATGTTCAAAGATATAAATACAATACACATAATATATTTTGTATAATTACGTTATATGAAATTTGAAAAGGGTATATGTATTGAAATTGTAGATGAAAATCTGACAAAAGGGTAGGCCCTCAACCAAATGTATAGAATGTTAATATACACGTATAGACGGGTATGAATTACGAAACATCGTTGAAATTTTAAAATATATTTGAAAGTACAAATAATAAAAATAAAAAAAATGCCACAAAAAAAACAGAGAATTGAATGAATAAAAAATACTTTTAATTAAAGCATCAAAAAAATATATCTATGACTTCTTCAAATAAGTAAAAGATAACATTGTGAATTTTAGTACTTAGTTATACCAAAAAGTATGTATTTGATTGAAGGAAATAATAACTTAATATTAGGTAATATATTTATAATTATATATGTCAACCTCTGTAGTGTTGTGATCACTACGTTTGGCTACCGTGTTTGACCTCCCGGGTACGTTTCGTAGGATTTTCATTATTTTGTTCATTTAATTTAACCCTACCCTGGTGTTTGAATTAAAGAACTGATAAGATACGTTAAGTCATAGTTATGGGTCTAAAATATGATTCATATTTTGTAATTAATTTACAGGTGTAGGTACATTTTTTTAAAGCTTTACCTTATCATAAATATATAAAATATCTACGAGAAATAACCATGTAATAACTATTAATTAACTAAAAAGTAATAAAATACTAAATATAAAATTATAAAATAAAATAAAATGAAAATTATGAAATAAAAAATAAATAAAATAGGAAATAACTCAAAAAATAACTATCGGAAAATTCATTGTTGATATTTTTTATTCATTAACATTCGTATATTGTATTCTTATATTATACTAAGATCACTAGATACAGTTTGATGTATAATATAATATATATTTTAAATTCACGACCCGGTATTGAGAAAAAAACTGCCCATTCGACATATAAAAAAAGTAGAGTGATTCCAATATTTTTTTTGCTTTACATTGGAATGTATTTTTAAAGGTAAAGAAGGTCTTATGAAATACTACTAAAAAAAACTTAAAGCTTAAAAAATTGTTTGTGTAAAACTCTCATATCCAGTGATCCATAATTAAATCTTGAATGTACGAGTAACAATTTTCTTTCTATATTTTCTCTCCACGAACTTATTCATAAATATTAATAGCGAGAGAATCAACTACATAAAAAGACTAAACATAATAAAAAAATGTATTTATGTCGAAGATTATATTTAATTCGAATATAATATATCATAAATTATATAATCCATTTCCAATGAGACATCCGTTATGGAGCTGGCATATCCGAAAAAAATGATATACGGGATGTTAAATGAATAATTTATATCGCCAAATACAAAGATCGACCAACTATGAGTATGTTGCGATATATAACAATTTATGGCCTCTGTGTCACGATACGTATAATTTCAAAGGATAACAAAACACACATTGATTTATCGGCCAATATCTATTGGGGCGCTTTGTGAATTTGTGTCAATTTTCGAATCACCGTGTTTTCGAATGAAACGTATCGTAAATATACTGTAAAAATGTTTTGCGAATCGAGGTTTTGTGTTTTGTATTGTATGATACGATTTAATTTATTGTCATTTTATTTCTTTGTTTTTTGACAATTTTTTTTGTCCATTCCCATTTTCTAAAAACTGGCTTAACCTACTGATCATCTAAAAAATACACGTGTTCCAAAGCGGGGTGTCAAAACACCCCAGTTCATACTTGTATGGAAATCGTAGTACGCAGTTCGCAGCAAGTACGAACTCAACGATAGCTGAGTCATAAACGCCATGTCATTTCTAACGTGCCGTTGAGCATCGACTGACGTCGGACATCCGATATGCGAGAGGCCGGAAATCGGTTTAAACGAAAACCAACTAGTTCAGTTGTCTCGCGCTTTCATTATGCCAAACTTCATTTTTTAGAGTGAAAAAAAATAACTTGTCACCAGCAGAAGAAAATTAACATGCTGATACATAAGTATGTAGATCTCTTAGCACCGACTGATTATGCTTTTTATCAGAAAACATATTTAGAAACGATTTTAAATTATAAAAATAAAACAAAGGAAAATTTTCCATAGAATAAGTTTTAAGATTACAAAAATATGGAATTAGTAGCTTTTATAATACTAAAGTTGTCGAATTAAAATTCATATATACATATTTAATGCTAGAGTTTTTAAAGGAGCGTTATATTCTATGAATGATAGTTTATCACCGTTTACTGCCTTTTGTGACGACATGCCTACAGAACAGAAAGGTTTGAAATTATTCAATTTCTTTCTCGACTCTTTTTTTTAGTTATCTCAGGGGGAAATGTCCCCCTTTTAGATTTATAAACATGTAAAAATAAACTAAATAAAAAAATATGTGATTAGATAATGTATGAGGGTTTAATGAAAACGGTACTTGAAAATAAGACATAACAGAAAAGATTTGAGTTGTGGATGCTCAAACTATTACACTTCTACTCTCCCTTTGCTTTTTTTCAGTCAACTCAGGGGACCAATGGCAATTTTTTGAAAATTTTAAGTTTTTAAAAATAAAATTAAGAAAACAAATGTATGATAAATGTAGAATGTACGAGAGCTGCATTATAACGGTCATAGAAAGCATAATGAAATATATTGAAGTTATGGATATTCAGACTGTAAGTTGGTTAGTACAGAAGTTTGAAATTTTCCTCGGGTGGTTGTTGAAAAGGACTTCAAAAAAGTTATCCATTAGCAACATTTAAAAAAAATTATTCATGAAATTACCAAAAGGTTAAATTATATTACTAAAAATACGAAAGTTTTCCTCAGAGTAAAGCACGATAAAATGTTTATAAAATACCATTTTTAATGTAGATAACATAATTCGTTTCATTCGCGCTGCTCATGTTACGAAGCGTGCATACAGGTATATTTATTAAGCTCTAGAAAATAAGTCAGTATAAATTATATGTATGCACATATACGGAGAAACGACCTCGTTTCAGTCAAGGAATCTCCGCTTCCCGCATAAGACGGAGGATATCTCGTTTAAAATGGCGGCAGATATCATTTATGAGGTGTCATAATAACCTGAAGTTTACTGCAGGACTTTCCACTCCCAACTTAAAGACCGCAATCAAGTCAAGATGAGCAACTTAAGGACATTTACGATATTTAATCTCAAATGGCGTGCACTGAAATATGTCATAAATTTTACTGATGCATTAACTCAAGCGGCATTTCCTCAACAAAATTTTATGTAGTTATTTTAAATTGTGATTTTTTATTAATTCATGAATCTCGCGATCAACAAATAAATTTCAATTTTATTTTTATTTTACTTGGTAAATACCACTATATATATCTTAACATATGTTTTTACAAGTGTTTCTCAAGTTTTTCATTCGGAATTATAGTTGAACCCTTTGCTACTGAATGCATCAAAACATGAGGCAAAACAGATTTTAAGTAGTGGAATTCACCATTTAATTTTAATTAGTAAATTAATTTTTTATCAACTTTGATATTTTTATAAACGTGTTTTAGTGCATTCAGCATCAAAATGTATGAAAAATGATGCCAAATGCATTTAAAAAATCGTCATAATTGATATTTACAACTATTTGTATTTCCTTAGTGACATTTAAATTCAAAAAGCAAGGAAATTGGATAAAAAGTGCTGAATCGATTCTAAAAAAAATATTTCAATTCGTACTTAAAAAAAATATTTATACCTTTCTTATTTTGTTTATTTATATTTAAATAGGGTCTTCTATGTTAATAATTAAGGTTGTAGTAAATATGTAAAAAAAAAAATAGTTTAAAACCTTAAATCTCCTTAAACGTAGCATTTTCATTCGTGCGTATTTTTTTATACACATTTTTTAAATGAAAGGTGTTTGTATCTGTGAAAAATATTCATATTTTTTATAAATCATCTTTCTGACTGCAATGGCAGCGTCATCTATTGAATGTTACATATATTTCTATTTTGGCTCATTTGAGAACACCTTCATTTCAATGTTTTTTTTCATCCATCAGCAGTGCTTCTTGACAGCTGCTATCAATTTCAACGCTTTTGATTGCATCATTGTTTCAAAAGTTTTAAAAAAAATTAATACTTCACAAGAGTTGTGAAATGAAATATGTTCGAAATGTATGCCTAAAATTTTCTTTCTTTTTCATTTAACCCGACAAAGCCATAGCGACGTTTGGCCGGATACAGACGTTTAATAATAAAAAAAAACTGTTAGAGACAGCAAAAAGATAAATAATATTTTTAAAGGTTTATTAGGAATAGGAATAGCGAAAAAAAACAGATTATACAGTGGAGAATATATTCATTCGCATTTTTTGTTCTTGATTATAGCTCCGAAAAAATGATAAAGGCTTTTTTCTTCTGCAATACAACATATCTCTCTGTTCACGTGTTTCCATATTATATCCAATATCGTGTATTATACGAGCCACGGCACGTTCCTCTCTAATTTTGGCAATGTGGCAAAAACCGTGTTTGGAATATTGAATCCGATTTCACAGATGATATCAGTTGAATTTAGTTACACCCCTAAAAGAGTCTTTAGAAATAAAATTGTTACGAAGCTTTCTAAACTTGTTTTATACCTGGATATTATTAATATCCCAATAAAGATGAAAAGACAAGTTTAATAAAAAATTATAAAACCCTTATCCGCACCCCAGTGGTGCATAGGGCACTGCTTCATATAAATGCAGTGTTATCTTGATCGTTTACACATGAAGGCAAGGTGATCAGCCCTCCGCTTCAGGTACCAGTCCAGGGTAATATTGAATTAATATTACAGTGAAAAAATCACTTATATTTATTTGACCCCTCTTGGGAATCGAACCCGGGACCTCAAGAATGGTAGCCGAGCGTTCTGAGCATTACACTACGGAGGCGGACAGAAAATGTTTAATGTAAGTTATGTTAAAACAAGTTTTATGTAAGTTAATGAAATTCTATTTTTTAACATCTCTACATAGATGGAGAAGAATATGGAAGTCTGGGCGTTTACGGGGCTTTTGACCGTCATAGACTGGTTAAAGTAATCACTGTACACTCGTGTAACATTCATCAATTTACCCATGATTGACAACCACACTACTCAAATCCTTGGAAGTTCCATATTTGCATATGATCGATCACTAAAAAATGTATGTATAAATCACTAGAATTTTCACTAGAGACATCTATTGATGAGATAAAGAGACTTTTTTCCATATTTTTCTTCATCTATATTGAGATCTCAAAAAATAACATGAAAAATATCTCTTAAATTTGGAAATAATCCAGATTTGTGAACAAGTATTAAGACACACTCAAAGTGATATAAAGGAAATTTACAGGGCTTACGATCTGTCATTGGCTAGCTCAAGTGATCAGTTTAAATACTCTGTGTGATTCACCATACCTTTGATTGACAAGCTTTTTTCTTTTCTTATAGATCTAAGATTCTGTCTGTTAACTGTCTCTTGTGACGTGGACTGCTATTAGTTAAAACACGATTGAATTACAAGAGAATATATTTGATATCTTCGCTTAAATACAAATTATTGTTTAATAAAATACCTGTATTGTTGAACATACTGGAGATGTCTTGTGAAATTGTCGTAGAATTTGATGAAAAATTACCTGAAACAAAGAAATTTTATTGTTAAAAACTTCATTTTATTCAAAACAATATTTGAATTACAATATCGAATTGTTAAAAATACAAAAACAAATATAAAATAAAATGATACTTGAATTATTTAAAAAATAAATTTTGAAATTAGATTTTTTTTTTGTAAAATAACCATTTATAAATTAAATAACAAAAGCTTAGTACAAATTAGAAACGAAATGATTTAGTTAATTTAAAAATCATGTGATTTGACAGTAAAGGCCGTAGCTAGGAAAACGCGAGATTATCTAAATTTATGAATTTTTTTGTTAACTAATACAAAAATAAATAAATTGGGAAATGTATGTATTCCAATACGTGTCTAATACATTCTGATATCTCTGGGTTTATGGTTGTATTGCGTTCATTATGGGAGTGGAGATATCAAGATTTACGTAAATATGTCTATTTTTTGCAATATCGAGAGATAGAGATTCGATGAAAACATTCAATATCAACCCTCGGCATTACATTAAGGGCTGTTCTATTATATTTAGTCGAAATGCGGTGAAGGTGTTTGTGGAAGCCCACTAAAAAACGTTATCCTTTAGATTATTTATTTGACTAACCAATATAAATATAAATGCAAGTCAACTTATTTCTTTATTATCATTTTTTTTCCTTTTGAATTATACTTGAAAAAATGAACTCGATTTTTTAACAAAAATTTTATAACCTAGCTGTCTTTGTAATGTGATGCTTAGTTCATTCTACCATGCTGAAAGATTTGAGTTAGGTTCCAAGAGGGGGGGGGTTAAGTAAATAATTATGCTTTTTCCCTCTCATATTTATTTACCCTGAACAAATATCATAAGCGAAGGATTGACCACATTGCCTTTATGTTAGAAATGATCAATTCTGTGTCAAAAGGATTCAGTGACGTATGCACCATTGAGTGCTGACAAGGATATGATAAAGAATTCAATACTATTAGAGCAAGTTATTAAAGTGATTAAAATATATAATAGTGACGCGTCACGACAAAAAAAATAGCACCTTAAGGATCGGTCCCGTACAAAGTGGATTGAATTTTTTTGTCAATGAACAAACATTTTGCTTTAAAATATCTTCCTTATCAATCATATAATTGTAAAAATCCTTCGTGATTGTATTATTTCGTTGAACCATCGAAAACATCGGAACTCATTACAACTCATTAAAAATAGATATAATGCTCCAAAAACGTTCTCTTTGGTACTAAGAACTAAGATATTTAGAAAATTCTATTTGGTACTAAGATAATTAGACATTAAAGAAAACCCATCTATGCTATGCTAGCAGCGAACGGAAAAATACTTCTGTCATGTCGTCAAATGTATGTGCCGTAGACAACAAAGGAAGAGTGGTAGTAACCTGTTTGCTGGAGGGATGACAATTTGAATTTAGTGTCCCGACTAGTTGGGCAATACTATCAAGAGTGTTACAAGGTTCTTATTCCAGGAAACCCTGACGATGATACAGAACCGCTTTAAATGAAGAAAAAGTATCGAATAGGCTGCAAAAATAAAAAAAAGCCATCTTCAGTCAAAAGGTGTTAGATATGTGAAAGAAAAATAAGTGCATTGAGATTTCTTACTTGCAGTATATGGATAAACATCGTTTATTTGTATAGTAAATATGTACAATAAAAACCGCTGTGATTTATATCATTGAAATATTTATTTATTTTTAAATCACAATGATTTATGATAATTTTTTTCTTCATTTATCTATGTGAAAAATAAATGTTCTCATCAAAACGAAAAAGTACAAAAAAAGTCTTATATTTCACTATTTTAGTCGCGTTTACATTAATCAACTCAAAAATTTGGTCTTTTATAATACAATATATTTTTTTAAAGATCTATTGATAATCGTGTTACTTTACAAAGTAAATAACAAAATCAAAAAATTTCATGTGACCCATATTATTTAAAAAACATAAAATAAGAAACAAAACTTGATAAAATAATAAAGTTTTTTTTAATTAAAAATATACTCAGCATTATTAAAAGTTTTTTCATGGTGGATTCCCACAACTTATTTTTAACCAAACACACGTGTATCATGTTTATTTGACGTATGTACAAACGTAGAAGGATATAAAAAATCTTTTTTGTGCATTGTATATTTTCTCAAATATTTGTGACAGTCGTGTAAAGTGTATAAAAAATATGAATTCCATTTGAAATTTTACGTTAAAAAATTTATAATCTCAAGCTTATATCTGAAAAAAAAAATATATATATACATATTTATATATATATATATATATATATATATATATATATATATATATATATATATATATATATATATATATATATATATATATATATATATATATATATATATATATATATATATATATATATATATAAATATAAATATATATATATATATATATATATATATATATATATATATATATATATATATATATATATATATATACATATATATTTATATATATATATATATATATATATATATATATATATATATATATATATATATAATATATATATATATATATATATATATATATATATATATATATATATATATATATATATATATATATATATATATATATATATATATATATATTTATATCCAATATCCAATATCCAATATCGGCCAATATCTGTACCCGACGGATTCTCCAGTTCTTTGGACACGTTGCGCGTGGCAACGAGGATAGCCTGGAACGCCTAGTTGTGATCGGTAGCCTGGAGGGAAAGAGAGGGAGAGGAAGATCCCCCACACGATGGACCGATCAAATTAAGGCAGCAGCAGGCACCTCAGTGGTTGGAGCGCTACGTGCAGCGCAGTCAAGGGATAACTGGAGAAGAGTCATTGCTTCTGCAAGGGTCACAACCCTCAGCAATGAGGATTAAGACGGAGAAGAATATATATATATATATATATATATATATATATATATATATATATATATATATATATATATATATATATATATATATATGTTTTTATATTATAAATAAATAGAGCATTGGTAGGAAGGATATGAAATATAAAAATAAACTAAAATAACACAATGTGGTGTGTATGAAAACAAGCTGACACTCAAGTAGAAATACTGCTCAAATTTTCACGTAAGACTCGTCTCATGTAGAATTCTTTAGTCGTTCCCACACAATGAGCGTCCTGTGAAAGGACACTACTGCGAATGCAGAATTTATGCAGTCCCGAGGAAAGAGCTCCTTCCATACAGGCGAGTAGATCTAATACCACGTTTACCTATTTTTCCAAAGCTACAGCGGATGCGCATAATCATGTATACATATAACTGACTTCCCTACAATCTTTCTTAAAATGTATGTGCACAAGAAAATAATACTTGTACCTATATTATCACAGGTAGGTTTATATTAATATTTAAGCACTAGAGATAAATTATGAGAAATACGATAAAAAACTTACATAAATTAGATTGACATTAATTACTACATAGAGGAAATAGAAGAAGGATATCTTAGTATTTACGGGGCTTACCATTTGTTGTAGGCTGATTTAAGTTATCACTTTAAACACGCTTTACATTCACAACCATACTAGTTTGGAAACTATATTTAAACTTCAATCGAACCTTTTATTAAAGGCCTTTCCTCCATACCATCATTGGTCGGACTTAAAAACAAATGGAGTTGTGTCAACTGTAGACTTAGTCTACTATTCCAGTCAGACAGTACTATTACATCATCAGAACAACTGTAGACTTAGTCTACAGTTGTTTTAATGATGGAATAGTTATTCCAAAACCACAATGTGAACGATGGATGATAATAACCATGTTTTATATTACCATAACACAAAGTTAACAATGCTTTATAATTATTGGTTTAATTTATCATATTGTTACTTTTTATCTTTATCTAGACGTAAAGATGTAATGAAAATGAAATAAAACAAATACTTTTGGTTGTTCAAAATAAATAAAACAAAGCAAAACTAAAATACTGTCTTAAAGTTAAGGCAAAGATTTAACCTCAAAGCAAAGTTTGAAAAAAAAAACATTTTCAGTTACAATATTCTCCAGACCACAAAGCTCCGTAGATCAAGTTATCCGTGGCTCGTTGAGGGAGTCTCAATGGCACCTTTTGCACCCCTTTCTACGTACAATTTACATCCCCGATAAACATGTAAATAGACGGCCACAATAGAGCCTTCGGAACTACGGGCGCGGCTGGCCGTGGTGTGGAGAGTGCTTTTGAGTGAAAATACTTGGCTTTCAAATTAAAACATCTTGCTTTTATTTGGAAGTGCTTCGCGGTGGAAGGGTTTAAATGCTCCCGTGTAGAATACAGCCTGCTGAGGAAGGTTTTTTTCTTTGTGTTAAATGTCTACATAATTACGACAGAAGATTATTTTCAGTAGAATGACATATGATTTTTTTATGAACACAATGTTGCTTATAATTCATCAATTTTAAGACTTAGTGTCTTATCTTGATCAAAAAAATTATATTTTACTAAGTATGTGTATTACATTTGAAAAAGTTGTATATAAACAATGTTTTCAGTTCTATTTGATTTATTATTTCTTCATTAACTTTTTGGTAAGACATGTTACAATGATTAAAGAAAACACTTGTTTTATACCACTTGAGTTTTATTAAAGACTACATGTTTCGGATGTTAAACTTCGATCATTCAGGTCTGTATAATAACTGTTATTCTGTTTGTATAATAATTTTTAATAACAGTTATTATACAGACCTGAATGATGGAAGTTCAACTTCCGAAACATGTAGTCTTTAATAAAACTCAACTGCTATAAAACAAGTGTATTCTTTAATCATTTTCAATTCTAAACTAACAAAGTAATGATTTTGTCTCCCCTGCAGTAGTAGACAGAGAAACAATATTCGTCTTCCTTATTCATGTATATCTGTATACATACCCTACACATACTTATTCGATTCACATGTCCAAACCCATCTCAACACACTTTTCTTTATTTTATCGATAATGCTTATCTCAGCCTAACATTTTTTCATTATTTCACCATCCGAACATCTATCATACATCGTTAAGATATTGCATTTTGACTGCGTTGAGTTTTATCATTTTTTGCTGTCTCTGTGCTACAATCCACGATCTCAATAATATTTTTTAAATCCCAAACAAAATTGGTAGGTATGTTAGCCATGCATCGAGGCTTCTCAAATATTAACGAAAAATAATTTCAAAAAGCTTCACTTCATTCTTTTCGGATGAATATGATAATGATTAACGACTACATCCCCCAAACAATGAGCTTCGAACAAAGCTTTCCGATTTTCAATTTTAAAAATTCAATTTTTACCGCGCCATTCGCGATCACGTGGCTAGCAAGGGTGGTCAGGGCTGCAACTGGAACCTATTTTGTATCGCGGAACTTGCATTCACAACTCGCCGCTAACAATGGAACTGGAGAGGCTGCGGTTAGGACGAAATGGTTTGCGGTCGCAATTATGAGTTGCAGCCCTGTCCGCTCTCGTGTTTAGTGCAAATGTTAGAAAGCGCAGTTCTGACGCGGTGATTATTTGACAAATTCAACTGACGGCATGTCGCAAAGTTGCGGCTAGGACAATGGACACTAGACTGACATCCTGCCTTTGTGAACCTAATCGTTTAATTATTTTTTTTTTAAGGTTTTTTATTTATTTTTAGTTTTACTTAGTTAATACTACTTTCTAAAAATTCATGTATCAATGCCCTCCGCACTATTTGAATACGGTGTTTAAGAATTATGCGGAATGCATTGAAACACGTATCACAATGTATTTGCACATTTACACAAATAGTGGTATTTACTATGTAAAACTTACATTGAAAGCGGATTGATAAATCAATAAATGTTTTTTTTTTTTTTAATTAACAATTTAGAGATTTTATTGTTTTAGATATCCCAGATATCACCAATGGTCCACAGGGCACTGCATCATATAAACGCAGTGTTATCTTGATCGTTTACATATCGATGGCTTCTACGTAAAGTACTCTATCTACAAATCTGTTACTTGCAGGAGAGAGCTTAGAAGATTTTTTCAACGTATTATTATTTTATTAATTAACGGTTTTATCTGAAATTCTAAACTAATATTATACATTTAAAAACACGATAAAATAATGTATTTAATTATTTTAAAACTTTATTCTCTGTCAAAATTAAGTAGTAAGGCGTTCAGGAGTTCAGTTCATTTCGAAAATTCGATGTAGATAGCGTCTCATATGCCTGAAAACTAGGCGTAATTTATTTTAAATTTTTTGTTTCTTTATATTTGTAGATAACGGTCAGTTGATAGCAAATATCTCAAAATTGGCAAAAATGTAGTTAGAGCACTTTACGTAGGGCACGTCGACATGATGTCTCAATTTGTATAGAGTCATCACTAAAACCAGCCTATAACAGGTCATAAGTTTTGGATCTGTGGAGTCATTCATATTTTCTTCATCTAAGTTGAAAAATCAATGAAAATATTGAAATTGTTAATCAACAGTCTACTAAAATATCGCATTACGTTATTTGACTTATTTACCAATTTTCCTTAACAAAATTAGTATTTTTAAAGGCTTTATTACATTGTAAGTCACAGTCTTTGTAATTTGGTTGACACTCGGGCAATTTTCGCAGTTTATTGGAAGTCATTAGGTCAGAATAAGATATTACGAGGGGAAGTTGCCCAGTAGTGGTGGCCGGAAGGGCTCGAGTGTTTCGGCTACCGGAGCTTTGAGCTTTCAGCGCCGAGCTGGGCATCGCCTGCTGGAACAATGGTCACTCTGGCGGAAGGGGATGTTGATAATTTCGGGAATTGTGACGCTGGACAACAATTCACAGGCAACGGCTGCCATTAAGGAAGCGGTGGAATTGTAAAATTGAGATGGCTGCCGAGTTCTAAAAATTTATCGCTCAATAATAATAATAATAATAATAATAAATGTATATATACATATATATAAGTATATTTATTTATATATATATATATATATATATATATATATATATATATATATATATATATATATATATATATATATATATATATATATATATATATATATATATATATATATATATATATATATATATATATATATATATATATATATATATATATATATATATATATATATATATATATATATATATATATATATATATATATATATATATATATATATATATATATATATATATATATATATATATATATATATATATATATATATATATATATATATATATATATATATATATATATATATATATATATATATATATATATATATATATATATATATATATAATATATGTTCATTTATTATTTCTAATACGAAAACTTGTTTTAAGTCAACACAATTTGATTCTATCTCTCTTCAAATAATATGCGACTACAAAATATAAAGGTTCATACTTGGTGAAAAGCATTATAAAGCGTTTTCGTATTCTAGAGTAAATGTAACACGCGTTAATATTATCAAATGGATTGTCGCATTAATAGTAGAATACCGAAATAAACCCTTTGTTCGTTATTGTATCAGCCTAAACGGAAATTACAAAACGAGTTTTAGTAGCGGAAAACGCGTTCCGTTCTAAGTATTTTATTTGACATAAACCCATCCCTATCTTAATAATACCTGTAGTATAATATGGGGTTGTAACATAACAAGCCAGTACCAGCAATGCTATTCACGAAACATGTGTCAATATTACGCATATCTAAAATCAAACAATATATTGGTTAGATTTTAAATTAAAACTGTTGTTTCAGCCATTACAAACATACATTATTCAGTAGACCAGTCAAATTGTTTTCAGATGATTATTGCTTGATTATTTGATGTTTTAATTTTGATAAACCACAAAGATTCAAAAATGTGACCAAACTACAATGACAAAATCCTTAATACATATTCCTTTCATTCATTTATAATCAATTTAACGAGCCAAACAGTGTTATCGTTTAAGGTGAAAAGTAAATATTATTTCTATACACACGTGCGTGCTATCCTAACCTTCAAGTGATGAATAATAATTTGACAGTTACTTCCTTATGGAGATAAATAAAATATTAAGAGAAACTTCCTTGTGAAGATAAAAAAATATAAAACTTTGAGAAGGTTGCGAAAAATTGAATATATTAAATAAACATTCGTTCTCTCATTGAATATATTTTCTTTCGATTAATTCTTTTGAACCTTATTTTTACGAAAATAACATTCAATATGTATTTTAAGATTAAATGGAGTATGATAGATATTCGAATGGTGAAATAAGGAAAAAAGGCATAGAGAAACGTTATCGGTTAAATTTAAAAAAATATAAATTGTGATGGCTTAGACATGTAAAACAAATGAGTGAGGTAAGAGTAGTTAAACAAAATTATGAGGTTAATGTAGTCGGAAATAGGAGCAGAGGAAGACTAAGAAAACTTAGCACGATCAAGTATGGGTGTGGTCAGGTCAGATGTCGAAATAATTGACAGGTAGATGAGAAGATCTATGAATATTGAAGAGACAAATATTGTTTGCAAAGTGAGAGTAGTGTAGCATTCCACTATCTCTGCCTATTCCTATGGGGAAACGGCGTGATAGTATGTTATATTTGGATTTTTTTTAAACATTGAAATATGTTTCACATTAGGGATTTATTAATATAAATTGATATTATTTTTCATATGATATTTCTTGGCAGAACAGCATTATATATATTAACATAACACCCATATAATTTTTCTACTTTTGTTTTATTTCAACAGTGACCGGGTTTTGTTGTTACCGAGATCATCAGACATCTAATCTGATGATATCAGTAATGAAAATATACAGTCCTTTGTCAAATAAAATATAAATGAAAACAGCTATAAAGCTGTTGTTTTATTATATAAAGTGGTATGATATAAGGTATTAAGGTTATCTATATATTAATATAAATAAAAATTTTCACCGAAAAGTAATTGTGAAATTTATTAAAAAAAAACATTTTTAGGATAGTTTTTTAAGTAACTACACTTGAAACTTTGTGTATTTAACTGTTTTTATGCATCAAATAAAAATTAATATTTTAATATTTTGTGCATTGTTTGATATGCAAAAATATCAAAATGGTAAATGCAACATTATTTTGTGATTTAATAATTATTTAAAATAAACTAATATTCATATTTTCAATTCAACAATTAATACCCCTTCATAGTCATTTAGGGGTTGGAATACAGAGGCGTCATTACGCAATAATCTAATCCTTTCCATAAATACGTAACACTGCATACATTTTCCCATCAATAAAACAAGCATGGTAAAATTCTTGTTTATATTCTTGCATATATTATTAACCTCCATTGATTTAAACGCTACGTAACAAAGCAGCACATTTGTAGAAATAACGTTTTCAAACAAAAAATGAACCTCACTGCAAACGTAACATGTGGACGAAATTGATTTAACCTTCTACAACCGATTAATCTATAAATTATGCATGATCCGAAGACGGATATTTGAAAGACTCCAGTCGTGTACATTTATATTTTGTATGTAATAATAATAGGGAGGTTCTGACCAAAAAATCACAAATCGATTGCGAGAATCGTAGCGTGGATGATCGGAAGAATGTAGATCGTTATTGCTGTTTCGCTTTCACACTATTATGGCGCGTAGAAGAGTGAAATGAATAAAATCTCTTGCTTAAACATAAATAACACACGGGGATATGGACCGTTCGACCATTAGATCACATTGAGATGAATTTGATCATAGATCGCGGGAATATTTATCAAAATATTAAATCATTTTAATAATATCACTTTACCCTTATCCGCACCCAGTGATTAATAGGGTACTGCATCGTATTAAAAAAGTGTTATCTTGATCCTAACTTACATGAAGGCAAAGCGATCACTCCTGCGCTTCAGGAACCAGTCCAGGAAATATAAAATGAATATTAGAGTTTAAAATCACCAATATTTATTTTCACCTTCCCTCCCGGATATCAAACCTGAGACCTCAAGCAACAACTAAATACGCTTACTATTCCACCACGGAGCCGAAAAAAATTAATATAACACGTCATTTATATTTTCAAATAGCAAAATTTCTTAAAGATTTAAAAAAATACTCGAATTATTTTCCTATAATGAAACCTTGTTTAAGGGGGATTTTAAATCCTTCACTTGAAAGGTTGAATTATTACACACTTATACATACTCACACATGAAGTTTCATGTCACTCATATGAAATATTTAAATCATACTTATATTTTAACAGCTAAAAGGGGTTAAAACGTCGTTTGTTTTAAAAGACGTGTCAAATTTATATTTATTAAGAGTAGGTTTAAAAATATGTAAATTTACATTGAATAATGGAATAAAGTTGTCAAATACCAACAAGTCTACGTTTTTTCTTCACACCATTGATAAAACTGTATTCAAACATTATTTTTACTAAATTTTGTGACATTTTATTTGAATAAAATGTGTACCATATAAATATGAACACACATACATTGACGTAGAAAATATTTCAAAGTCTTTTATAACGCATGGACTTATATTGATCGAATACATTGAATACATGTGAATTACTTGAATAAAAACATGTAAAAGAATTTATCATGATCTAAACGTGGGTTCTCTTTACAACAAGTAGGTTTTTCGTAGAGAAAATAAATACCATATGAGATTTCAGACATCGTTCAAATGAGTAATTAACTAAGTATAAAATAAAAACTAAGAAAAAAACCAAGGAAAAAAAGAACATCTAATGAATCTTGAAATTAATTCACAATAATGATAGTTAAAATAAATACTTAACGATAAAAATATATTTTAAGGCTTTTTCTTAAGGATAACAGTTTTTTTAAACATACACCATACCTTTTGTACAAACAGTTTTATTCCTGCCTGGTAATTAGTAATTTACTTATTCAAGTAATTCACATGTATACACAAGTATGTGGTTGTGTAGTTAGTATTAAAATACATAACTCTGATTTTTACAAGCTACAAAAGATTTACATAAAAACCGTATTAAATCGAAATATTTGTCTAAAATAAAATAATTCATTTTAATTTACATATTACAAAATGTTTTAAGGGAGTAAACATTGTGTTTGTTCGCCAATCGTTTACAACATCTTAAATTCCATATTTCCATCTTGATAGATTTTTATTTTATCGTCGGGGTTAATACTCGTTGATTACCATACTACCATACCACAAAGTTATCAATGCTTCTAATATAGAAAATATTAATACTCGTTGTTCGTACACTCTCAATAAGTTTTTGATAGTAATAAAACTAGCTTAAGCAGGGGTAGGCAGAGAAAATATAATGCCACACTTCTCTGTCTGTGCAAACATTCTTCTCCTCTTCCAAATTCATGCATCTTCTCTTCGGGTTGGTAATACCGTTGTTTTATGTATACTGCAGGTTTAGTATTCTTTGTTGGGCTTAGGGTTAAAATTGTAATTATTTTGTAGTTTGTTTTCGTTTTTCATGCATTAAATGATTAACGATTATATAATATCAACATGTTATGAAGCTATTTATAGATTTGACGTTTAATTTGTAGAACTCCACTTTAATTTTTGTATTGAACGTAGAAATCAAACACTGAATTTTAGAGTCAATTGAATTACATTATGTTGTAGAAAAAATTTAAAAATTAAAATTTGCGATAATTGATTCGCCTTGTAATGGCATTCTCATTAGTTTGAATAGGCCATAACAAGGCGTTATAAACAATTGTCCCAATTTTATTCTTATATATTTTTGACAATAAAATACAATTTAGTAGACTCTTAAAATCAGTGTTTGATTTAACATTTAATATACATGTAAAAAGTAATACTGTTCTCAAATTTTGGTATTGTAGATATGATATTTTTTCAAACCTGTTTAAATCACCCCCTAACTTTGCATAACAAATCGTGGAGTAGCTGTGACGTCGTCTGTTCAAACAAAAAGCTCCTGAGCTTTTAAAGCTCAGAATAATGAGGAATTTTTATGGAAATAGAGAGTACAAGACTTGTTCTGACTATTAGTTGCCTGAGCAGTATTAAGTTATAATCTGTATGCAAAACGTCCTTCCTGGCAAATTTTGTTCTCAACCCTTTCATAACTAAGATATGTCATATTAGTTATATAATATTATGTAAGCTATTTGTATATTTAATAAAGCGGTTTATATAAACTTTGCCACCAAGTTGAGAATACGAGAGATCGAAATGCTTTTTTGAGATTTGTAGTCTCAATATTAATATAATAAATTGAAAAATGCATTTCGATGAATACGTTACTAAACAAAATTGCTAAAAAGATGACCATTTACATAAAAATATCTTCATATTACTGAACCTTATCTGCACCCTGTTTTTAATTTAATACGGTGCGATAGGCACTGTATTAAATTGATGAAATGTTAAATTAATCGTTCTTCTATTTCCTGGCAACATCCCAACGTATCGTCTTTGTAGATTGCTGGGGTCAGCTCTCTTCGTTCTCAGGTTGTAGGTCCTTCTGTTATGGACAATGTCACCTAAGCCATGTCTTCTAAGACTTTCTTTTTTTACAGCATTCATGAATTTTTTGGTCATCCTCTAGATATCTTGCGAAAAAGATCCATTGCTATTGCCTGTTTTACCACATGCTTGGATTTTATGAGTTTTATATGCCCATACCATCTTATTTCTCTTTTCTCTACCTTCCTATTTATGTTTGTAATGCCCAGACTTCCACGAATGCGTGTGTTCTTTAATTTGTCTTTAAAAGACACTCCCGCTGACCATCTAAGCATTCCCATTTCTGCGGATTCTAGTTGCCCAAAAAAGGTGCTATACATCGTTCAGCATCCGGAGACATATAGAAGTGCGGGAGTGACATCGTTCATATGCATCCCATCAAATATATTCTACCGATATTTATATCTCATTATCATGGAAGTTTGAACAGATCATCTTGATTTTGTGTACTAACCGATAAAATTAACGCCACTTCAATCCAATGCATCCCTTTGCACTGTGGGATGCAGTTAGGGGTCAGAATAATATTACTTACATGTTTATCTTGCTTTACTTTTGTGGAAAGACCAATTCAAAAACCTTCTCAAAATTTTAAATATTTTGTGTCACTGTATAATAAAATTACTGAACAAGTTATAAAGCGCCTTTTTGTACAAAATCACCTCAATTTTATGCGGCCTTAATGTGTAATACTCACAGTTTCTTTGTCAGACGTGGTAAATGGTTGATATGTTTCAGTTTTTTTTAAACTTCCTATACATTCTCATATTTTCCTGATATAAACGTAATGTTGAGTAATTTTCGTAACGTGTCAGTCGGAAAGTGTTAACATGTGAGAGGTTTTTATACTCGGCCCCGTAACTTCCGCATTACACATGGGTGGGTGTACTCCGAAATAATATATTTATTGTTTTATACTGGGAGAATAAAAGAGCAGGCGCTGGAAACGCTATACTGCAGTAATATTAACGTTTCACGACGAACATTTCAAATGCTGGCAGTATTTTTTATGATGGTACACTGTGCTCAAATGGGTTAAAAGATAAATGTAAATGTGAGTCCTCTGTTCTAAAAATACTGCTAAAAAAACTTTATGTCCTCACTTACATATTATTGCTTTATAAAAATTAACACCTTTAGCCATTTTTTAGCTCACATATTCCCTGATGAACGATTCTAGCTACAAACCTTATAGAAAAGTAAAATATCCGATGGTAATAGCTTTTTTTTATACCGCTTAAATAATACATATATTGTCAAGCTTCGTTTGAAATCGTTGATCTATTAAAGTTTGGAAATAGTACTTATCATTTATAATACAAGAAAACAACTTTCATCAAAGCACAAACTCGTAAATTACAATTTATATACTTACAACATTTTGAGTGTGTCCAAATACTTGTTCACAAAATCTGGATTATCTCCAATTACAGGAGTTATTTTCATATTATTTTTTGACATCTCATCAAAGATGAAAAAGAATATGGAAGTCTAGACTTCCATTTTCTTCTTCATCTTTGATGAGATGTCAAAATATGATATGAAAATAACTCCTGTAATTAAAGATAATCCAGATTTTGTGAACAAGTATTTGGACACACTCAAAATGTTGTAAATAAAATATCTGGTCAAATTATAAGCTTAATAATAAAAATGAAAATGGTATTTTCTGGCGTTTCTCATGTGTGTGATTATAATCCAGGATTCGGATCTCACATACTAATATAAGAGTTTCTGCTTAATAAAAAAGCTTCTTTACATCTCACCAATAAATGTCTCTAGTGAAGTTCTAGTGATTCAAGAACAAAGTTTCTAAATTGGTTCATATATATAGAACTTCCAAGAATTTGAGTAGTGTGGTTGTCAATAATGGGTA
This sequence comes from Brachycentrus maculatus, assembly GCF_059751285.1. Classification (NCBI taxonomy): domain Eukaryota; kingdom Metazoa; phylum Arthropoda; class Insecta; order Trichoptera; family Brachycentridae; genus Brachycentrus; species Brachycentrus maculatus. The sequence continues at coordinate 1,448,355 of NW_028280911.1, forward strand.
GAATTGGTGAATGTTACACGTGTGTAAAGTGATCACTTAAACCAGCCTATGACGGTCGTAAGCCCCGTAAATGCCCAGACTTCCATATTCTTCTTCATCTTTGATGAGATGTCAAAAAATAATATTTATATACTTTATTGTATTTATTGTTTCGGCATTTACTTTTTGGTTAAGACATGTTAAAATGATTAAGGAAACACTTGTTTTTATACCACTTGAGTATGAAAACAAACGTTTATTTAATCAATTTATGTACTATATAGAAACGTACAATAATGTCCAAAACACAGAAACACATCAAACAAAACCTTACAGTCTTTTTTCACCAAAACTTAAATTATTATTCATAACCGTCTATATCAACAAACGAGCAATTTATATTCATGTATGGATAATAGAAGTGGATATGTCTGCAATACAACGCATTATTTTACATGTTGTATAAGCAAGTACTCTAGGCACCTTTAAAAATATATTAACATTTCATCCATAAGCATTAAAGCTTGAAAAAATAAGAATGGTCTTAACGATATCATAAAATATATAAAATACAAAACTGTAAAATTTAGATTTCCGTTACTTATTTCATTCAATTCCAATATAGTAAGTACATGTGGTTTTGGAAAATTTTCCTCCTATAATTAGTAAAATCATCTCAAAATGTTTGCTTATACAGGGAAGAAAATTAGTAAGATGGGACGCTGGAACGCTAGGCCAATTTGTGAGTATGCCAGTACCTTTTCTATACACACAACACATAAGTTTACACTCATATTCTTGTTAGCAGACGCTGTAATCCTTAAACTACACAACCATTACATGGAACTAGCTTTGCTGACAAAACAACTTTCACGTAGCATTGCCTTACGACAAATTTAAGAAAATCTTGACATCTAATAATGCTATACGGTTGGTTTCTTATTTTTTGGAATGTAAAAAAATAATTGATTAAAAACAAACGTCTTCTTACAATTCGAGCACTACCTTCGTGAATTGCCATTTAATTATTTACGTAATAACCTTTTTATAAAATCAAATACGATTTTGGAGAATTTTTTGTAAGAACATTTGATGTAAGATCAAATAATTTAAAAAAAAAGTCAAACCTCCTAGATCAAATAAAAGGAAGCATATATCCTGGCTCCAGAACATACGAATCGAACTGTTATCATTGCCATTGAGGCACTATTGAAAAATGCCTTAAAAGAGGAGCAATCACTTTTCTCTAAAAATTACAAGTATTAGAAAAAATATCAGATGCATTGCAAATACAAAATATTGAACTTAAAAATATTACATATGCGACCGCTGTTCAAATTTACCTATCGTATCTACGGATATTTTAAAAAAATACTCGTGCTATTGCTAAGTAATAACTACTTATAGCAAAAAAAATAGTGATAAGAAAAACTATTATAAATATATGTTAAAAACATACGAATATTTAAAAGTCACGGGTATAATAAGTAGTTCAGTCGCGCGGTTAATAAAACCAAAAATTGCTAATTATTTGTTGTTTTATTCATATTAAAAACGCTTTTTAACAAGAACTGTAGAAAAAAACCTGAATTTTTCATATTTACTGATATTTTTGGTTTAAACGGTGTTTCGATTGCTTTCTTTAAATAAATGAACTTACGTACTTAAATCAACAAACAGAAAAAAAGTGTTGATACTTGAAAATTTACTTTGAAGGTGTTTATTATGTTTGCGCATTTGAATTTAACGGTATCCTGACCCCGTATTTTTACAGAAAAAATAAACTTTTTCAAAACATTGATACCTTCCGTTGGTAAATGTTCATTTATTTCCATTTAATAATTCTGTTTATTTATGCTTACAGTTAGAAATAAAAGAGTCATAAAAAAATAACTTCGTTTTTTTACAGCATTATAGAGCATTTCATTTTAAAAACATTTCTGCTTAAACACTGATAACCCTTAACGATTCTGATATTTACATTCCGCCGTCAAAAAAGTAAAACTCTTAACGCGATTTAAATTCAAATTATTTTTAATTACACCCATTTACTTTGTAAACAGGCTACACCTGTCCGTTTTACCTTTGAAAATTTGGGCGAAAAATGCACGCCACGTCGACACTTAAGGGCAACCTAACGGTATATGCACACTGTTCCGGACCGCAAAATGGCGTCCGACTACCAAACACAAAATGGAGCGTAGAGGAGAGGCGGGCAAATTGTCGCATGGGTCGCATTTATAGCTATGCCGACGCATTTTTCTACTGCAGAAAAAGGGGAGACTCGGCATAATTACATTCATTCCGACAGATTTTTATATATTTATGTACTTGTATGTAATATTCTACCGTATGGCTTTGTAGTGTAATAATTAGCACGTTTAGCTACTATACTGCAGGTATTCTATTCGATTCCTATGTGTTTCAAAACATTTTTTTTCACCATGAACTATTATTTTTTGTATACCCTTGTCCGCAACCGATGGTACATAGGGTACTGCATTATATAAACGCAGTGTTACCTTGATCGTTAAAACATTAAAAAAAATTGATCGGCCCTCCGCTTCAAGTACCAGTCCAGGGTAGTATTGAATAAATATTGGAGTGAAAAAATTACACATTGTCGTTAAAAAATACAAAAGATGTTTAATCAGCCTTCTTCTAGGGTAATATTAAACATATATTTAGGTGAAAAATTAATAAATATTTGTTGCAACTTTCCTAGAAATCAAACCCGGACTTCTAGGATGATAGCTTCACGCACTTACCACTACACTATGGAGGTGGACATTTTTAAATACCATTTTATGTATAAATGATAAAAAAGTTTTGGTATTTATCTTCAAGTATGTGTTGAGATGAATCTAGCATTCGAAATAATAGATTTCGTTGAATAATATCACATACGAGTACATAATACATATACAAGCGTCAGTCGTCATAAACAATAATTCGTCCCTTTTTGGGGCTTTATTAAGTGGTGGTGTTCGAGAAATAGGTCCAGAACTACCCACCTGGACAATAGACCCTTATATTATATTTTGTGCAGAGAATGTCCCAAGGGTGGAAGTTTATTGCATGCATTCTCGTTTATTTGCCTGTTGTTGTGAAAGGGAAGATGTATTATATATCCAAAACGGAATATTAATGCGAGTTTATATCATACGATCTCCTACTCCCCTACTCTAGCGAAGTGAATTATTAATTGATTCTTCCATTGATATGTTTATATACATATTATACCTAGCATTAACTCCATTCTACCCTATTTAATGCTTTATTACTTAATAACACTAAAATTATAATGGCAACGTAACTACGCAACAATATGTCTTTATCGGAAATGAAAATGATTGATAAGTGTAAAAAAAATGTGAAAATAAGTGTTTTAAATAGGTAAAAATAAAACAAATATAAATACCTCGTTTGAGTTTATTGTTATAAACAAGACTATAGATACAAACTGTAGATGTCCTGATTAACAGGTGCTTTATATTTATTTATATTACATTTTAAAGATAAAATACTCGCTTTGTTTATTTAACAAATGTTTTGTTTTTTCACCTATTAATGAGAACATCCGTAGTTTTTAAAAGTAGTGTTTACAGTAATAAATTTAATAGTGGTCGTCAACAAGTGTTTAGTTTTTGTTTTTAAATCATCATTTTTTTTCACAAAGGCAATGCCAAATCAATGAATAATATAACACTCAAAAATACACAATCATTGATGAAATGCGTGATGTTTTTTTTAAGGTTCTCCAGTTTATCAAAAATTATAAAAAAAATGTGCACTAAAATAATTTTTCTGCAAATAAAATAAATATAAAAAAAATTGGGTTGTGGTCCCGTGGTTAGTATCGGTGATTCTGAAATCCATGAACGTAGTCTCAAAATAAAATCCAATTCAATAAATATTTCTGAAAAGGTTAATAGTCAAGTAGCTAAAATTAAAATTTATTTCATGAGTCAAAATATATTCTAACTGAGCTTAAGATGAAAATTTACATTACAAACGGAACATCTCCATGATTAAGTTCAATGAAATCCATAAACGAAGAAATAAATTCGGTACTATCTTTGTTCCGATTTCGCGTAATTACCATTTACGGAGCTCACCCCGAAATTTTGTGCTTTTCCCCCGATTTCATATTGAGCCCACCCGGTGATCGATCCGACGGCATTGTGTAAAAGGGGCGCACGAACGGGCTAATGCACGCCAATATGTTGTTTTACGGGGTTTTGCGCTTTGTTTGCGGTGGTACTACGTGTTTCCGGTTGCCCTCACGTCCGTATAGCCCACGCCTCCCCGTTCACAATTGAACAATGAACATAATGCAAGCACCTACCTACCGCATAAATATAAACTGGTCATAATTGAAATCTGCAGAACTCATTTTATAATATGGACTCATTAATAAGTTGATTAATCAAGTCGCGCATTGGTGAGCGCATTAAAAGGAACATGCAATGCAATTTCCAAAGCTTCAGTGAAAGCTCCTGTGAATGGATGACGTGAAAATTATATTTTATAGACAAAATGCTCGCAATGTAACGAGTTTGCCAGTTTTACTGGAAACATCAACTTGGTGTTTGCGATAGCAGATTTAAGTTTTTCATCAAATTATATACATTTTAACGAGGTTTTGCAGGATGCTAAAACCAACGTTAAATTGTTCATAAATATTTTGATAAATAAAACAATACTTTCACTTTATACCATTCACTTTTTTTACGTGAGTAACCTCATAATTTGGATATCAAAATAATAACACAATTCTGATGATGTCGGTAACGTTTAAACTCGATTGCTGGTCAAATAAAATTAATGTGGAAAAATTACATACAAAAGTTGTTGTTTTATTATATAAAATAAGAATAGTTAAAAATTAAGATTTTTTTTGGAGCGATTTATTTGAAACAAGTAAAATTACTATTTACTACGTCTAAAGATACTACGATACGTTAATTTTACTTAATTATTGTTATGGTTTTTTTCCTTCCTCTATCTCTTTCATTTCATTATCATTTCATATTATTGAATTGTATTTTGTATAAAGAAGCCAAAATCACTCGCAAGTGAATGGAGGCTTATTTATAAAACAAATAAAAAAAAATTAAATCAAATAAAAAACAAAAAGTGGTATTTCCATGAACTATTTAAATGTGAAACAAATCACATTTTCTGGGCAATAAGACTAGTGATAGTTTAGGGCAGGGTAGTGAGTTCAGCTTTTGTTCTGAAAAGCCTGAGTTCAACTCTCTCATGGCTCACCCCAGTTAAGGTCTCAGTTCGGCCGCGCACCGTCAAATTTACGACCATCGTAAATATTAATGATGCAGATGAAGTTAATGTTGCAAATTCCTCCGCAACCTGCCGACTGTTGTATGATACTACTCTGCCCTTATGTCTGGGATCCTAATATGCATTAAGGAACTACCTACCCCGCGACTTCTTTCTGCTCTCCTAGTAGACGGAATTAGTTAACGTCTTACAAAGTTTTACTTACCGATACTAAAAAAGCTCTCAAGCTTCCAAACCGAGATAACATTTAAGAATAAGTTATTATTTCCATTATTTTATTTTTATTTTATTATTCTAAATTTAAACATAAAAAGAACCATAAATACATTTACAATAATGAGTAACAAAGATTTCACAAATGTTAAAACAGTTAAAATTAAAAAGCAATAATAAAATAAAGCAAAAGTTAAAAAGAGCAATAAGCAGACATAATTTGGATACTTTTTGTAAACATTTAATACTGAAACAATAATGTGTGTATCTTAATTAAAATAAATCCATAAAACTACTTACTACCTTTCTTCACTCATTCGATTCACATACCCAAACCATCTCAACACACCGTCCTTAATTTTATCAATAATGCTTATTTCAACCTTGCATTATTTCTTTATACTTGTAACATTATTAGAACTATCATACAACGTTTTACCGCAAATTCCTATTCCTAAGATAACGTATTTCGACTGCATTCAGTCCATTTTCATTATTATATTGATAAATCTATGCTTCACTTCTGTACATATGTGTTGGAACCAGAATAGCACAACAAATTTATGAGAAAGACCGAGGAAAACGTGGCAGGCTCAAGTTTTTCAAATATTTGAAGGTATAATGTATGTTTGAGTGGATGCATGAATATGAAAGAGGCGAAGATTATTTGCAAGGACAGATTGGTATAGCTTTTTATTCTCTCTGATTACTCCTGTAAGGAAGTAGCGTAATGGTTAGTAAGGTAAAGGTTATGAGCTTTATAAATATCCATATTGTTCTTCATCTATATTTAGATGTAAACATATATTTTTTAATTCTAAACATAGGTAAAGATTTCTTGAAATTTTTCTGCATATACTTTGTAGCACATTTTATAAACTTTATAAAATAAAACCAAAAAAAGTGGTAAAAACGAAGTTGTTTGATTTAAAAAAAATAGATGAAGATATTTATTTGTAATTCACTAATATTATGTTTTCTTTTTAAAATTGCACTTAAATAGCTAAATTACCATAAGTCTTAAAGGTGTAAGCCGAAAAATGCATAATTTTTATATGTTGCATTATTATACCGATTCATTAATATTTTTTGACATCTTAATACTAAAAATGTTATACCGTATAACACGATTTTGTGTTTTATATTATGATGTTTTTCAGTGCATGGAAAAAAGATTTTCATTATTTTACTGAAACCTTTCTTGTAACACGGAAAACCAGGAAACTGGCTTGTTCTACAGCTACGCAAATTGTAATATTTTAACATTTTCAATGGAAGTTAATTATATAATATTCCGAGAACGCAGAATCGGAGTTCTCATTTTCATAAAACGACATGACACGATTATGTAAATTGGGTTCGCAAAGCGAAAAATTACACAAATTTCCCGTTCTCGAAATTATTTAAATTCAACCTCAGCTGTTACTAAAGTATCTCAAAATTTTGTTTGAAACTATACTAGAAAATCAACTTTTATATTAATGGAGACATTATTTAAATAAAGGTATCGGATACGAATTGGCATTTACATTAAGGAAAATCTCGCTGTTATATTCAGAATTCTAAAATTTTAATACATAACAACGCGTAATGTTAAATATTTTTGTCATTTTTATTAAAATATGTTTTTTAAATCCTTTCAAGTATGGTGACGTGTATTATAACTAATATTCTTAGATTTTGATCATTACATCATAATCATTAAATTTGAATTTAAGCTTTATTTGAATACGTATACATGTATGTTCTTCTTCTTCTTCTTCTACTTGGTGTAGACCTTGTGGCCTGTTTTTAAGAGGGATTAGCCTCCTGCGACGTCGATTCCCAGCTATCGATTCATCTCTACGGTGGTCTGCCCGGGAGTCGTCTACCATGGGGTTGGCCGTACAGTGCGATGTGGGGGGAGTCTGGATGGTTCCATTCTCCTCACATGCGCATACCATTGTCTCCTTCGTTGCCTTCCCCACCTAACGACATCTTCGATCTCGCATATTTCACTGATCCCGGCGTTTCTTATTCTATCTCGACGATTCGTGCCTGATATGTTTCTTAGAGTCTTCATTTCTGACACTCTAAGCGCGTTTTTTTGTACCAACGGTGTCCGCTCTACTTTCAATTCCATACGTCATGATAAGTCGGACACAAGTTTTGTATATCTTGATATTATATACATATTATATGTATCTTCTGTCTCTCACTCACACCATATATTTTTAATTCAATCCAACTTCGTAAAATTGATTTTTAAAAAAAAACTATTTTGACGTGGGTTTTGATGCATTCCGCATTATTTCCAATAACTGTTTGGTTGCAAAATGATGCAAAATGCATAAAAAAACGTGTCATACCAAGAGAAATTTAAATTAAAAATGTATGTTAGTTTTGTACTGACATTTTTTGGTGGAACTGCATTTTATATAAAAGAACAACATTTATATAGTTTTCCCACTTTTCAGATTCACATTATCAGACAGGGTCTGGAATCATCCGTGTGATGTCGGTAACAATGGAACCCGGACACTTGTTGAAAAATCAATATAGTTTTTCATATAAATGGATGGATATTATAACTATGTAACAGCCAAATCAATCAACACACCATAAAATATTATTTCGAAAACAGTTTTCAAAATAATATCGAAATTTCTATGATAAAACAGGTCTATCAAAATGAGATTTGATGAAATATTTATTTAGAAAGTTAAAGTAAACAATATCCTTTTTCTATGTAGAGCATATGAAGTTCACAAACTGTATCCAGGCTTTTCGGACAGCTGCTAGTAAAAAATGAAAATTTGAGAAAGAAATAAAATATTATTAAAAATATTAAAACGGGCTTATTGACGTGCGTAAAAAAGGGTATCTTTTACATAATTAATCAGGGTAACACGCTCGTTGAAACTTTAATTTAGGCAACAATTGAGGCCCTTATCAGGAACCTTACAGGAGTAAGTATCATATTTACTGCCCTTTTTTCTCGTGGAGCATTGAAGCCTTATTTTCCCTCGCCCGTCTCCCACCCCCGCGCGGGCCATTCCCTCTGAAATATGGCGCCACTGTCGGTGCCCGCCGCAGCCCTCGCGTAAAGCTTCTGGAGGGCCCTGCACAGCCAGGGATGGAACATTCTAAAGGTAATTGTAGGGTAGTAACTTACTTTACGAACCATCTCGGGCTTTGACACTTTTACAACTATTTGCAAGTTTTTATTTAGTTATTTTGCTATCGTTCGAATAACATTACCTAAAATTATTCTAACCTTTGAACACATTCTTTTTTTTAAAGTTAACTAACTAACTAAATAACCATCACACCGTTTCTCTGCAGGGGTAGGCATAGAGAATTGAACGCCACACCACTCTGTCTTTGCAAACATTATTCGCCTCTTCTACATTCATGTATCTCCTCATACATACTCGACGATTATTACGACTCCTGACTCGGCTGCTTTCAAGTTTTTGACATACCTGATTGTGCCTAAGTTTTACTTGGTAAATACCGCTTTTTCTTAAAATCCTAACATAATGTTCTTAAAATATAAACCAAGTAAAACGTAAATTAAAAATGAGTTGATATTATCACAAAGTGAGCTCGAATCAATGAAAGACTTTATATTTTTATTTTTTAACCTTTTTTATATCTATGGATGTTGCGAATACCTATAAATGAAAACTAACTAGTAAAAATACAATATTTCATTTACTCATTTTACTATCGTTAGAAAAACTTTATCTGAAATTATTTTCACCCTTTTGTTTTAATTTATCGATGGGTTTTGTCGTTAAATTTATAAATATTGAGAGGAGAATAAATATTTAAAAACATTTTGTTGCGATATGTAATCATCTATTTTTTATGACAAAACAGCTATGTAACATGTTTTTTTATTGAAACAACATAAATAAGAGAAAGTCTACAATAATAGAAATATGTAACCTAAGCATTTACATGACTTGTGACCTATCATCGATTGGTAAAAAATGGTCACTTTGTTGCTTTGTAAAGTTTTTCAATCTACCAATCATTTACAACAAAACTTTACGGACTTTTCTTACAACTCAAATTACGGATATATTTATGAGTGAGATGAATCGTTTTAAATGAAAATAATGTCATCAATTTATGACAGTCGCTTAATAGGAAAACCGTATTTATACATTTTAATAAAACTTTTGAATGGTAAATACCATGATTTATTCAAATCAATTGTAACACGTGTTTCGATGCATTTAATATTATTATTGGTGATTGATAATGATATTCTTTGTATCAAAATAAGTGTCATAAAAGATATTAGAAAATAATACTTTTTTCCATGTATAAGATAAATTTAAATTATATCAATTTTACAATTGAAAGGGTATTTTTTTATACAATGCTTTCCATAACCCAAGCACTGATCACATCGCGCTGTTTTATAACTCCACAAGATATATATGACTAGATTCTCGATTTCTATGCTTACCCCTCGCAGGGTACAAATTTCTAGCAGATAACTGTGCGGAAAATTATTCAGACTTTCCTTGGAAAATAACCATCCAGAAGGTTTAAGATCCTCTCATTTCGCCCCCTTGTTATCTCTGCAGAGTGGTGGGATAAATTTAAGACATATTCTTAATATCCAGCCGGTCGTATGTCTGTCTCTTGGAGACGTTTCAAAAGGCGTTATCCGGGGGTGCAGTGAAGTATAAACGTCAGCGATTATTTTACTCGGGCCAAAAGCTCACAAAAAATGGTCCCATAACACTCTCGTTTGAAGGGGCTCAAAAGTGACAGTGCTCGGAAAAAAGACGAATTCTAATGCTGCCAAACGCTGCGGGATGTTTCATCACATTTCGAGATGTTTTATGAAACATGTATATTTTTACAACACGTACTAAAAACAAGAGAGGTTCAATTTTTTCAAATATTTTTTTTCAAAAAATTCATTTATCTTCTTGAATGTTTTTCGCAAATGCTTTGTGGCACATTTTATAAAATTTTATAAAATAAAACAACTTTGTTTTTAACCACATTTTTATTGGTACATTTTTTCATCATGAGGGTTAATAGAGTTCATGTTTAACCTTGATGATGACAAGGTTGTTGTCGAAACCAGTTGCAGGAAAAAATGTAACAATAAAAGAGTGGTTAAAAACAAAGTTTTATTTAACAGTTTTTTTTGAAAATCATTGAGCATATTCATAAAAAATATGAATAATGTAAGATTCACCTTAGTAAAAACATTTAAATAAATCTTTATATATGTAACAAATATTTGGTTTAGAGATAAATATAATATATTAAGAGAGACAATAGAAGAGAGGGTGGATGGGTGTGAGTGTATGTGAGGGTGTGTGTATTTTTGTTTTTGTATGTGTGAGTGTAAGAGTAAAAGGGTAAGGGTAGTATAGAATGTTATATGCAGAATGGGAAGGGAAAGGAGAGGATTTAATAAGAGAGTCATTAAAGGATTTGTTGTTCGTAAGAAGGTTATACTAAAAAAATAATATTTATAGATATAAACATATGTATATACATATATAGGGAGATAACTGTAAGTAATATTTTATTCTAGTAATGACATAAAGTCAATCTTAACTGTAACATTCAATATGTTTCACCTTTACATTAAATCAATATTATCTTGAATTTACTTAAAATGTAAGTTTAATCAGTGGACGTCTATAAAGTCCGGTTTTGACTTCCAAAATAACGTATAATGCACCCGGCTACCGTACCCGTCACACGTCACAATCTTTATTCAGAGTACCTGTCCTTTGAACTAATTATGCTATGTTTCGAATGGCTAGTGAGTACAACTCATGTTTTAGCCATGTTGACAATTTCAATGCGGAAAATCTGTGTTGAAAAGTCGAATGGTGAACATATTGTCCTCTCAGGATCTTTAAAAAACTTTGTTTCTCAGCATTGTTTGTATATCCCTACTAGAATTAACATCACATACATACATTCATTCATTTGACAGATCTACACTTAATATTTTGTCCTGATTTTTATGTTTCTGTTGTTAACCATAATTGGCTAGTTTATGTATATCTTTTAATCGTTTCGTTTTTAACATGTTGCTGTTGTCAACCCAAATAAATAAAAAAAGACTGAATATCTCACCTTCATATTAGAGACGATCAACTAAAAATGCATCACTTTAATGCAGAGCCGTAAAGCTGATTATTTTGCCTTTATGTAATTATTTATCAAGCCAACACAGCATCAATTTGATCCAGTGCCTTATAAATCATTGGGTAGGTATAAATGTAAAAAGAATCCTAAGTTCAAAAATCTCTGAGTTGAAATATTAGACTCGGTATTTCATTTCAAAATGAACTCTGATTATTCGAATTAATATAAAAATCTAATATCAAATTTGTTCGAAGAAAAATTCAATTTTCTAAATTCAAATTTAAATTTGAACCGAACAATTGAAGAGTGATTTGAAATAAAGCTTTATATTGCTGGACTAAGTTCAATGGATATTTGATTTAAATTTTGGTCTCTTTATCGATAACTTGGTTTCCATTTTTAGATATTGTCGATAAAATTTCCCGACGAAAAGGAGGACCTGTAGAAATAAAATGACTCATTTGTCTACCTCAAAGAAACCTACTAACTTTCACGCTGATTTTCACAGGGGCAAGCAGAGTGAATGAATGCCACACCAATCTGTCCTTGCATACAATATTCGCCTCTTCCACATTCATGCATCTCCTCATACATCTTGCTGGTTTTTCAGACTCCTGACCTAACCACGCCCAAGTATTTGAAACACTTTATTATGCCAAGTATTCGTCGGTCTTCCTTTGTTTTTATTTTCCACTAAATTTACCTGATAAATATATTTCTAGTTTCTTCTGTTTTTTCTAAGCTCATCAAACTAACATGCCTAATACCTTTCTCGATTTAATCCATAATTTTTATCTCAGCCTTGCATTCTTTCCTTCCACTCATTTTTCTAACAAATCGCATTTTGAATGCATGTTTTCTATTTTCATTTTTATTTTACAATAGAGTTTGAATGAGAACTCAGTTGTATACTGTCAATTAAGCTTTCGCTGATAGGTTTTTATATATTCGTGTGTATATACTCGTATGTTAAAGTTTATGCTAAACTTCAAACATGTTTTATGTAACAAACATACACCAATTCATATACTCACATACAAATATAAGTTTCTGCCCCATTAAAAAACTCTTCATCTCACCAATAGATGTCTCTAGTGAAAATTCTAGTGATTTAAGTACAATGTTTCAAAATTGGATCATGTATATGGAACATTCAAGAATATGAGTAGTGTGGTTGTCAATCATGGGTGGAATTAGTGAATGCTACACGTGTGTAAAGTGATCACTCGAACCAGCCTCGACGGTCTTAAACCCCGTAAATACTCAGAATTCCAAAATCTATGTTGAGATGTCAAAAAGGGCTTATGTGAGAAAAAAAAGAAAGTAGGTTTGTACAAAAAAATAACGAAAACTTGTTTTACTTTATAAAGTTTATCATATACTTCTGGTTATTTTTTGACATCTCATCAAAGATGAAGAAGAATATGGAAGTCTGGGCATTTACGGGGCTTACGACCGTCATAGGCTGGTTTAAGTGATCACTTTACACACGTGTAACATTCACCAATTCTACCCATTATTGACAACCACACTACTCAAATTCTTGGAAGTTCTATATATATGAACCAATTTAGAAACCTTGTTCATGAATCACTAGAACTTCACTAGAGACATCTATTGGTGAGATGTAAAGAAGCTTTTTACTAAGCAGAAACTCTTATATTAGTATGTGAGATCCAAATCCTGGATTATAATCACACACATGAGAAACGCCAGAAAACACCATTTTCATTTTTATTATTAAGCTTATAATTTGACCAGATAATTTATTTACAACATTTTGAGTGTGTCCAAATACTTGTTCACAAAATCTGGATTATCTCCAATTACAGGAGTTATTTTCATATTATGAAAATAACTCCTGTAATTGGAGATAATCCAGATTTTGTGAACAAGTATTTGGACACACTCAAAATGTTGTAAATACTTCTGGTTTATTTACATTCAGAAAGAAATTTCAAAATAATGGTTTGTATATTGTTAACTGGAGAAAAACAGCTTTAAACACACAACAGTAAAATCCTAATATTATGATGTCAAAAAAGGCAGTCTTAAGTGTGTGACAACATTTATTCGCCGCGGGGTAGGCCATTTATATAAACGCTCCAACGTAAGGGGTGATGAAATCAGCTGTGGGCGACTCTAGGGGTGGTAATATATGGCCTGAAAAGGATATGAGGGGATGTTTTACGCCCCGGAAGACTCACCCCTGCGTACGTAGCTCACGTGGTTTTTACCACTTCAACTAATTAACAGTTTTTATCACGCAAACCTAACCTAACCTAACCAATACCCCAAAAGCTCCTCGTAAAAACCATTGTTTCCGTTTGCTTAGCGTACTTTTTCCGTGTTTTCTCAATTAATAATGTACATGTAGGTTAGTATACTCGAATTTTTAATGTAATAAGTTAGATATCCTACTCAAGGATACGCACTGGGGTAATAACTAGGGGGAGGTGGAGATTAAGGGGTAAGTCTTGGTTTAATGGTAATTTCAAAAATTAATGCAGTATGAGCAGAATGGTGAGTGTTTTATTTTTTGAATTTAAGAAATCAAGGAATCTTGCATCCTTTATGTCACTGCGACCATATTAGATCATTATGTCCTCTTTCTGTGTCATAACTCAGTCTCAATACCTACGTCAGTCATAAAACTCACAATCTAACTTGGTGATAGGAGCTTCACCTTCTTTGAGTCCAGTATTGGCCCTCCAAAGAAGTGATTTCGATTGCTAGCGAGTGCGTTATAATTACAAAGAATATGGATGGGATATAAGGTCGATTGTGACCTCCTTCTGTGTCATTACTTACTCTCATGACCTACGTGAGTCAAGTACCTCATGACCCATCTTGGTGATAGGAGTTTCACCTTCTCGGAGTCCAGTATTGGCCCTCCAAAGAAGTGATTTCAATTGCTAGTGCGTGCGTCACAATTACAAAGGATGTAGATGGATAACTCGATCATTAAAAGTCTATCGTGACCCCCCCACCTATGTCACAACTCAGTCTTAAGAGTTTCACCTTCTTGGAAAATAGTATTTGTCCTCCAAAAAAGGGACTTCGATAGCTATTCGTCACAATTATAGGGAATGTGGATGGGTGATTCGCTATCCTCCATACAATATTTGCATACAAAAATGCCAGGTCGTATGCTCTAGGATGCTCACGTTTCGTCTTCTTCTTCTTTTTCATCTTGTAGTAGGCCTTGTGGCCTGTTTTTAAGAGGGATTTGCCTCCTGTGATGTCGATTCCCAACAATCGACCCATCTCTTTGGTGGTCCTTCATTTCACTGATCCCGGCGTTTCTTATTCTATCTCGAAGAATCTTGCCTGATATGCTTCTTAGAGTCTTCACTTCTGACACTCTAAGCGCGGTTTTTGTGGCAACGGTGTCCGCTCTACTTTTGATTCCATACGTTTATATTCTTTCAAATATAAAAAGGACGATACGTATAGGTGCTTCAAGCTATCGAGCTGAGACACTTATGGTATAAGAATTAAATTAAATTAGCATACGTTCCAACTTTTGCTGCACTTTTGAATAACTTATAATTATTTTCCGGAACTGTCGCACCATTGCTGATCTCCGCTCCAAGTTTCTTGTGTAACCATGTTGGGAACTTCCCCACTTAGTTGGACTTAGTAAGGGACCGCTCACACATAGATACGAACTGAGCTGGATGTATTATGTCTACAATGTATGAAGCGCTGCTCCGCAAAGTCACATCGCTATTCCACGACTTGTGTGTAGTACAGAACTCGACAAATAGACGTATGCAAGTTCATTGTTTGCTCCACTGATTAACTGGAAATGAGGGCGTTGGATTTAAACGTTAATTTAAAAATTTCACCAAATCACATACTTTATTTATTGATTTGATTGACATGATGAAGACATGTTACAATGATTAAAGAAAACACTTGTTTTTTACCACTTGAGTTTTATTATAGACTACATGTTTCAGAAGTTAAACTTCCATCATTCAATGAGTTATTATACAGACCTGAATGATGGAAGTTTAACTTCTGAAACATGTAGTCTATAATAAAACTCAAGTGGTAAAAAACAAGTGTTTTCTTTAATCATTGAAATCACATACTTGTCACCTTTTTGTTCATCTAAGATGTGATGACAATAGAAAAAAATCCCAGGTGAAGAAATCTAGATGTGTAAACAAGGATTTGAATAGACTCAAAATAATGTGAAAAAGTAATTGGTTAAATTATAGCTTGACAAAAACTCAGACGTCTCTTTGTAAAGTAACTTAGAAAGAAATATTTAAAAAGGGTTCTGCTAAATTAAATGCTTGCTCAATTCAACCAAAGATGCTGCCGAGAACTCACAAATGAAATAAGGTGTTAATTGTACGATATACATTAAAAAAAAATTCTGAAAAAATAGTAGTGTGGTTATCAATCATGGGTGATATGGTAAATATGGCACTATAAGTGATCACTTTAACCAACTTCTGACGAATCTAAAGCACTGTAAATACTCAGACTTCTATGTTCTTCATTATCTTTATTGAGATGCCAAAATGCGAGTTACAAATTTTTATATTATTTTTTGACATCTCATCAAAGATGAAGAAGAATATGGAAGTCTGGGCATTTACGGGGCTGACGACCGTCATAGGTATAGTATTTTATCTTTCACGTTATTTTTATTATTTCTATCATATTATTTCCTTACGATATTGAATGAAATTTAACATCCCTAAAATTGAAAAGCGGTCAAAAAATCAATAATCTAATCCGCCTAAAATGAAAATAATTTGCTTGCCTTTGTGCCTCGAGGTTTGATCACTTTACATCTGAAATAAATACTCTGCCATTCATCATTTCAAACCATTGAATACCAATTAAGTCCGTCATTAATTTGAACGGCGGAAATCGATTCCAGCTACAGCCGCTTCTAAATGGAACTTTTGAATTTCAGTCTCAGTTTATTACCAAAGCCTGTAAGGCTGTGTCAGAAAAGCCCCAATTTCTGGAAAAGCCGCGATAATTTTTGTCCCTTAATGGGAAAGTCTACTTTTGCTATCTTCGCTTAACGAGTCGTGAGCTTTTGGCTCTTTTTTCCTTTTTCTCAAAGCTACAAAGGGCCAATATAATACAGGCTCTTTTGTGATTCAACAATTTGGAATGCGTGATTTTTTCCTACCCAATTATTCTTGGTTATCTTTTAAGAATTAAAAAATAAGCATTTTTAAAACTATTTATATACATGCTTATTATATATTTATATATATATATATATATATATATATATATATATATATATATATATATATATATATATATATATATATATAAATATATATATAAATGTATATATATATATATATTTATATATATATATATATATATATATATATATTATATATATATATATATATATATACATATATATATATATATATATATATATATATATATATATATATATATATATATATATATATATATATATATATATATATTTATATATATATATATATATATATATTTATATATATATATATATATATATATATATATATATATATATATATATATATATATATATATATATATATATATATATATATATATATATATATATATATATATATATATATATATATATATATATATATATATATATATATATATATATATATATATATATATATATATATATATTATATATATATATATATATATATATATATATATATATATATATATATATGTATATATATATATATATATATATATATATATATATATATATATATATATATATATATATATATATTTTAATTACATTTATTAATATGTTTTTTTTTGTTGAACCGTTATTTTCAGCAACTTACCCAATACACGTAGTTTAAATTAATAGTGATATTTAAAAAGACACGAAGATGTCGCGAACATATTTTCATAAAAAGGCCATTAATTATGACTTAGAAAAAGTACCATTCATGAAAAATTGCTTACAAATTACACATAATGTCTTTTCCAATAAACTCCGTAATATTTTTAATGCATATTAAATGAAAAGTCATAGAAAGCTGTGTTTAATTAGCCATATTTCCATAATCCCAACAATTTTAAGCTTTCCCCTACCAGAGAGCCTTGAAAAGTTTCCACCGTTACAAAGTTTGCAAATTATCGGAGCCTTTTACATTTTCCCACTTTTTCTCCCCATAAAAGTACGACGAGCTTTGTTACAAGAAGAATAAAAACGGAGAATTCCTAAAAAAGTTTTTAAATAACACATCCGGCCCTCACATATACATACAACTACAAAATATTTATATATATTTTGATGGGTATATTTGTCTCAAGAAAAAAATGGGTAATATATATTTGAATTTACCTTTCGTATTTTTATATGTGTTACTCTTAAAAATTATATATCTTATTATTGTACTAGAATGTTAAACTTATATGAATTATGGATAATGTATCAATGTTTATTATAGGTGTTTTAAATTAATCCAAGCATTTTTTGTTTTTATACAAAGGAAGATGACAATTTGCATGATCTGTAAACTTTATTTTATTTATTGTTTCGGCATTAACTTTGTGGTAAGACGTGTTACAATGATTAAGGAAAACACTTGTTTTTTACTTGAGTTTTATTATAGACTACATGTTTCAGAAGTTAAACTTCCATCATTCAGGTCTGTATAATAACTAAAATATAAAATAAAAAATTGTTCTATAAATAAGGAG
Organism: Brachycentrus maculatus; assembly: GCF_059751285.1. Classification (NCBI taxonomy): domain Eukaryota; kingdom Metazoa; phylum Arthropoda; class Insecta; order Trichoptera; family Brachycentridae; genus Brachycentrus; species Brachycentrus maculatus. Next base: position 1,466,694 of record NW_028280911.1, read on the forward strand.
AGGGGAAAGTAAAGGGAAACGGTTAGTCAAGGAGCGGAGTTTGAAAACAAAGGAAAAATTGAAAACAACGGTGAAGAATTTTGAAACAATATATTATTTAATAAATTATAATTAGAATTTAGGTTTTCTTGGATTTCTAAATTTTCAAGATAATTCATAATTTAGCCTTTCCCTTTACTTTCCCCTCTCCTTATTTATAGAACAATTTTATATTTTATATTTTAGTTACTATACAGACCTGAATGATGGAAGTTTAACTTCTGAAACATGTAGTCTACAATAAAACTCAAGTGGTAAAAAACAAGTGTTTTCTTTAATTATCTGTAAACTTGGTTGACTTAAATATTGAAGAAATAAAAAATCTTTAGTTTAATGTCTCATTAGAATCAAGTAAGGAATTAATCAACGAAAACCTTCAGATTAAAGAAAACGAAAACATTTTTTACCATTTTTTTCAAGTTATCTGTGATAAAAATATAAATCTAGCAATTTATTAATGATGTAATCAGAAAAAAAACTATCCTGCAATAATTATGTTTTAATTGCAAAAAATGTTTATCCTTGTTTAAATTTAAAATAACAGTTATATACTCGTATACAACACGTTTAAACAAAAAGGATTATAAAATGTTTGAAGTAATATGACAATTATTTGATAAATTAAGTGAAAAATATTTCATTAAAAAGTTTTTAAAAAATATAGCTGATTTTTTTTTTAAATTTTGGCAGTGCGTGAGTTGGAGTGCGTGAAACAGTATACTCCTAGACGGGAGGTTGAAAAAAATCAATTCCAAAAAAAAGGTTTTATCTTTCTTCGTAAAAATATAATAATAAAATAATAAAACGGCTTTGTACTTACCCTATGAATTCCACAAAGAATATCAAAATACTTTTTCATGATGAACTTAGAAATTTCGTAATATACTTTCGTAATATCCCCTTATATCAAAAAGTAATGAAGCCCTTACCCAAGCAAACTGAAATCAAATCTTTCTAAATTAGTTAAGAAAACAACCCCTAAAATATTCACAGGTGGTGTTTAAAAAATCCTGCTGCATCCTTAAATAATGAAATATTTTCCGGCTGTTCAGTTAGGGGAGGAGATCGCTATAGAGGGGGTGACTTGAACAGGGTAACTTTGATTTAAGGCCCTCACACACAGTAAGTCAAAGGCGATGTCGGACACACGGCCGCCTTGCGACGACTACTTCAATGGTTTGATAAAATGCTGTTGCATGTGAACTTTTCTTTTAATATTGGAATTAACTAAGAACTCGAACGTAATTTATCGACCTTTCATTCGTAGCTGATAAAAGGATAATTCTAAATATATTTTTGCATTACCTCCTGTTTTTTTAAGGAATAACCCGCAAAACTTCTATTTTTAAAGGCTTGTCTGCAGGATACTAAGGAAAGAAAAGGTAAATGTGAAAAATACATCACAACACCTTGGCTAATAGAAAATAAATATTTCTTGAATTTATTTTGCAATTGGCGAGAATCGAACCCGTGACGCCAGTTGAGTGTCTGCCATACCATGCCGCTTGCAGAACAGAATATCTTTTTTCCCCGAAACTAGTCGTATTTTCAACGACAGACTCAAAAGCAGTATTTTAAAAAAGTTTTATATTTTTCATAATTTTATTTTATATTCAAATCAAAATTAATGCCACATCAATATGAAAGTCACCATCCATAATTTGAAAAAACCTCTCATTATACATTTTACAAAATACAAGCAACATCTTTTATTAATAAATAACTGTTTACTTAAAGTTAGTTTGCATCTAAACTATTATATAATGTTGTTTTTTTTTAATATTTTAAGTTTCTATTTTTATTATAACATATGATACGAGTATAATATTATGTATTATTTGTATTATTTGTATTGTTTTATTTTTAATTCCCTGGATTGACTTTAAAAAGAAAGATACATCAATAATACAAAACGTGTCGATGTATACCATATGAATTTTAAATCGAATTTTGGTCAAAGTTTTTTTCAAGAAAAAAATACAGTAACGAAAAATCGAATGAAAAAAGTATTTGTTTCATTAGATATACTATAGCTGTGTTCTAAACTATTGACTTGTTGTAACTGAGTCGTTATTTACGAACTGTGCTCGTTAAAATGTAAAATTTTATAATAAACCATATTATTTTACCCTTTCGTAAACAAACATTATTTGAGGAGAGATATTGCGAGTAAATCATATTTATAACCTTGAACATCCTCGTGGTGTATAGATTTTATATATTACAGTAGAACCCCAATACAACAAATATGCTGAAGGTCTAAAAAAAATATATCATATATAAAAAGTGATTTGTAATGTGTGCTGAAGTTTAGATGACTAAAAACCTGATATATCGAGGTTAGCTCGATTATTTAAGCGATTAATATGTATTTATATGTAAAACACATCACATATATATATATATATCGTTATCAAAGTATGAAGTAATTCAAAATTAAATCAGACATGAAATTTAATGCATTAAACACTAGAATATATAGAATCCACTCACTTAACATGACTGAAAAGGAACTGGAGGAGAGTTTGCGAAGAATTTGCCAAGATTCATGTCAAGGGACGTTTGTGCGTATATAACACCATTCGTTACATCGAAGTTTTTAAACATACTCTATTTGTTATATTTTTCACTAAACGGTTAGGCAAAACCAAGGAAGTTATTAATAATTCTACATCACAGAATTCATTATATTGAGGTTCGTCGCATCGAATCCTCGCAGTATAAATGTATTTATTTACAGTAAATCATATAATATTTTACTGAAATACATTATCCTTATTTCTTAGTTAAGAAGATATAAATTTTGGTATTTATACTCTAGTTTTGAGAAGACATTAATTAATATAATGAATACAGAGCAATTCCAACTACGTACAATGTAAACAAAGTGTGTTTATACATATGTATAAACTTGTATATGTTAATGTAACCAAGTTAAAGTTAAGATTGACAACGGTCGTGACAGACAAGGGAAAACGGAGTATGAAATGTTACCCTAGTATAGGTGTGTAATCATAAATAATTGAATTCAGTAGGATTATCACTAACGTTGAAAATTTAAATTTTACCAAAAGTAACATTGGAAGATTTATTAAGTATCTACTGTTATTTAAATTCTATTCTAAATAATAATATAAAAATACCGGTTATATCTTACACGTAACTGCGTAAAATAACGATTTGTTTAAAATAAATCGATATTTCATTCGGTTTTCTGTTCGATCATTTAAAACTAATCATGTCAATCAATGCGTAAATTTGGTTGCATCCTGCGTATTTCTAGCTCTTACTTTATTTGACTATTTGACTTCAAAAACTTCAGCTGAGTAAAAATTAAAATCGAAAAAAAATAACGGTTATATTTCAAAGCGGGTAACCGAAAAAGTAACAGTTACGTATCCTGTATGTTAAAAACATTTTTAGCTTTGTAGTTTGGCAATATGATACTCTTCGTATAATTTATCTTAGACCTTATGCAAGAAGAGTATGACAGTGTATTACATATTAGTCTTATTTTTTGACATCTCATCAAAGATGAAGAAGAATGTGGATTTCTGGGCATTTACGGGGCTGTAAAGTGATCATTTAAACCAGCCTTTGACGGTTGTCAGCCTCGTAAATGCCCAGATTTCCATATTTGATGAGATGTCAAAAAATAATATGAAACTAACTCCTGTAATTGGAGATAATCCAGATTTTGTGAACAAGTATTTGGACACACTAAAAATGTTGTAAACAAATTAGTCACATTTCTACGGGGAAACATATATAACAATATTTGAAAAAATTACCTTTGTTAAGCGACTCTATGATATGCAGATAATTTTCCAGACACTTTGAAATACGATATGTGTTGTCTTACCTGAAAATAAAAGAAAATTCAAATATAACATTGGATAAACTACATACAAATCATTAACTTGACATTGGCAAAAGAAATAAATTGTATATGCAATGCCATTCTATATATAAAAAAAACTACGTACAAATCAAGGTCCAAAAATACATATAAAAAAGATGAATGTCTCGAAACCGGCAGACCAAAATTTTCAGAGTTGTTAAATATGGAATGCACTTACAAAAACCACTCGTTTGTATAATATTTACAATAAAAAAAATTCAAAAATTAAATAAAATATAAGCTTTTCTTGAATGTTTTCCGCAAATTCTTTGTAGTACATTTTATAATATATTTATAATAAATTAATTGAATTTTTCTCACCATTTTTTCAATAAATACAATTCAACCTACTAGTTTCAACAATACATTGTCATCATCAGGGTTTATTTTAAGTCAAAATCATTAAAATACTTTCACCAAAAACTATCACACACTCCATAGAAATCCTAAAATTTAAGTAGTGAAAACAAAGTCAATTAATTTTATAAAGATATTAAAATATAAGCACTTAAAGCGTTCATAATCATAAGAGCTTAGATTCTTTATTGGAGAAAATAACATAACAAATATAAAGATTGTTAAAAGTACAAATATCTAGAAAATAATTATTTTTGTAACTGTATTAAATAAATACAAATAATAAAAATATATACTTGTTTTCCCCAAGGAACAAAAAAGCTTAGATTATATTTTTCTCATATAAATCACAACGAGCCTCTTAAATAGCTTTAAGCTCACCATGGCAATATCTGCAGTTATTAAATATAACCGTTATCACTCGAGACAACGTAGCAGTGTAATATATTTTAGGACAAATCGCTGCAGGCACCTCCACCCCTATTATCCGAAATTTATTACCCCTCTACAACACCTCCGCTTCCCACTACAGCCTTCATTATCATATTCATTCGGCCAATCTTCACAAAAATAATAGTTTCCGGCGAAATTGGATAAGAAGATGGTGCCCGGAATAAATATACGGTTTTTGAACCCAGAGATCGTATAAAGAGTTTTTTTTTTATTATAACCATATCCGCTCCCTAGGTGGAGCATATGGAACAGTCCACAAACTAACAACAAACCACAAACAAAAGCCTGGAGACAGTTTGTGGACTCCATATAAAGAGTTTACTTAACATTAAACTATTAAAAAAAACATTTATTCATTTCATTTCATTTCATTCATCCTCGAATTTATGTCGAAATATGAAAATAATTTAGTTTTTCATTTATCTTTATATTATAATGCCTCTTAGTAAAAAAAAAATCAACATGTTTTCTTTGTCATATGTAGCTCCTGTCTCAAATATACTTGCTTTAAGAACAGAGTGTCGGTCTCCTGCACGTCTCATACTAAAATTCGATTTTGTGAAGTGTGAGAGGGACACACATAAGTGCTTGACCATGCTCGAATACTCCAAATGTTTATTCACTTACCCCCAAGTGCTCCATTTTCAGCCATTATTTGGAGAAAAAACCGAGGGTAAAAGTTTTTCACCAAACTGACAGGACAAAGATTGTTTTTAAATTAAATTACTATGACAATATTATCAAGGATATAGGGCTGTAAATTGATTAATTATACTATTTACGCATATACGAGTCTTGTTTATTTAATTAAAAATATTATTTTTTAACATGTCAACAGAGATGAAGTTGAATATGGAAGTCTGGGCATTTACGAGGCTCACTACTGTCATAGGCTGGTTTCACTAATCACTTTCAATATAAAAAATACTCCTTATTAGAGATAATCCAGAATTGTGAAGTATTCGGACACACTGAATATTTTGAATATTGTTTATCGATTTAATAATCTTAAATATCAGAACATGTTATTTATACGATGCATACTTCAAATCAAGTCAAATCAAAGAATATAGATTTTCGCGTCTAATAAAAAAGATACATGTTGGAAAACAACCGAGGCGAGACGAAGAGAGACGAAGCATCCCGCTTTATCGCACACTTGTATCGACAGCGAGAATTTATGAAAATGTATTCAAACATTTTAAATCGTCTGCGCTGGCATGGCGAGGCGTAAACCGAAGTTACATTTCGGCAGTGTAACATTTAGCGGTGCCGGGGAATTTGCATAGCGCTTTAGCCAAATTTGCATTCAGAAAAGCTAAGACCAGTCTTGCCGAGATATCATGGAACATCGCGAAGGAAGCATCTATTAACAAGTCTAATTCTTTCACCCTGTAGCTGAGCTCTAATAATTATTGTCAAATGAGTCGCTTGATACATTTTTTACCCCATTCAGTAACCTTTTTCACCTACTGGGTCGCTGTTTTAGATTTGTCTTTCAAGCGCAGTGCAAAGACACACGGCGTCAGGTGAAAAGTTAACGTTCAAAGTGAATATGTTACAGTGATGCCTCGCATAACGAACTATGAACTTTCTATTCACTCAATTGCGACTCACATAGCGAACCTCGCTTCACACAGCGAACTGTATCGTATTTCATCTTTCCGTTCGAATGCTCCGAGGTCACGCCCAGCCAATACACTTTCACAAACTTGTGCGAACATTAAACAGGCAACTGAAGAGATCTAAACTGTCTAGCAACATGATGAACTGCAAAGGCTAGCTTTATTTGACGTCAAATAGGTGTAATCAAATCAACAAATACCAGCCACTGCCATTAATCACATCCTAGTCGAGAGGTTCAGAAGTCAACCAACACTCACTATCCAAACTCAGCTAAGACCAACAGGATCAACGATCTCTACAATGACACACTCGCCGTTATTTTTGTAAGGTGTTGAAGAAGAGGGAGAAATAGACAAACTCGGAAAGATTTTTCAGGAAGCCAAGAAGCAAAGAATGGAACAAGAGGATTTAATTCCGTAAACCTCGGTGCACTCTTTTAAATCTGACTGCCTAAAAATTAAAGTAAGTACCTTTTTTGTAACAAAGTTAATGCTATTTATAATTAATTAAAGAAATAATTTTAAAAATAATTTAAATAAATTTTAAATATGTTTATGGGAAAATGTGTTCCATATAACGAACTTGCTTGTAGAAGGAATTAAGTACGTTATGCAAGTCACCACTGTATAACACATACACAGTTTTTATGGTTAAACAGTGTTCTACTTTAATGTATAGAATAAACACAAATGCTGTATTCCCGACATTAAAGAAATTTACAGCAATTTTTTTTTGATACTTTAACAAAGATATAATTTATTGAGATGACAATATGAGATAAAATAAAAACTTTGATAGTTTGAATACAAAATTTAAAAATAATCCTCACTATCATATTTGCAGTTTTGGAAACTAGTTGTGTTTATTTCTATAAACTAAAAAAACAGGACTTAAACAAGGTTTTTCGTTTTTTTTATGTATTACGTTACTCCATAAAATTTATGACAAATCTAAAAATTGTTTATAGTGATATGTATTTTAGTTATTTGTTTATTGATTTTTACTCTAAGCCTTGAAATAAAGAGTATTTGCCTTTGATTTAAAGGAATGAACAATTTCTGTAAAGAAAAAAAAAATTCTTTATTATGATGACCGTATCTCATTTGATAGTGAAATGATAAATTTATTTTTAAATAAATAAATTCGATTTCGCCAAACGTGTTTTACGTTTTGCAATTTGCATGTCTTATAGCTGACATAAAGACGTCAATATAAAGGACATGGGAGAATAAAAGCCGTAAGAAATTTATCCCTCATTTCGTCAGACACAATCTGCAAATTTCAATATATGCAAATGTGTTGTCTGGATTTTCGTAAGTCAAAACAAAGTGAAACGCGAATTTTCTCTGGAAGAGAGGGAGAGGGAAAATAGAGAGGCTTTTTTATTAAAATAGCCGACATAATGGCGTACCTAACGGAAGAGATAACGCAGGATTTAGTCGTTTTTCATCCCCCATGTCAAGGATCTCATAACTGTGGGTTTACGACAACATTTAAAATGGAGGATACTGTGACATTTTAAACGGATTCTTATTTACAACACTTTGAGTGTGTCCAAATAGTTGTTCACAAAATTTGGATGATCTCCAATTACAGGAGTTATTTTCATATTATTTTTTTACATCTCATCAAGAATGGAATAATGAAGAAGAATATGGAATAATGTAGCTGTCAATAATGGGTAGAATTGGTGAATGTTACACTTGTGTAACATGATCACTTAAACCAGCCTATGACGGTCGTCAGCCCCGTAAATGTCCAGACTTCCATATTTTTCTTCATTTTTGATGAGATGTCAAAAAAATATAAAAATTCTTATTTGTAATTAGATTTTGAAGACATTGTACGATGAAGAAAAAAACAAATTTTCAACACAACTTTTTTTGTTCATCTAATATGTTAACTATACTTAGTTTTACATTCTGCCAATATGCTTTCTCCTTATTAATTTTTTAAAAATCTGTAAATTTAGATTAACATACATACACGCATTTTTATTTAAATTGTGTTTGAATTCAATTATAGTCTTTAAAAAAAAATAGTTTGTGTTTAAATTAATTTAAATAGCCATTAATAAATCTATTTATAAATAATTGTGCATAGACAACATGTATGAAGATATTTTACATGTTTTTATCAACAATACAATTTATATTTATAACAACAATTTCGATTGAATTTTTTAAGTTATACTCATATTTTTAAGACCATTAAAATTATAATATAAATGTGCGCTGAAAATTCAGATTATTTATTAGTTCGGAAAAAAATAAGAAAAGTTTGATTTTTTATGATATAATAATAATAATAATAATAAAACCCTTATCCGCACCCCAATGGTGCATAGGGCACTGCGTCATATAAACGCAGTGTTATCTTGATCGTTTACACATGAAGGAAAGGTGATCAGCCAGTCCAGGGTAATATTGAATAAATATGACAGTGAAAAAATCACTAATATTTATTTTACCCCCCTTGGGAATCGAACCCGGGGCCTCCAGAACGGTAGCCGAGCGTGCTGACCATTACACTACGGAGGCGGACGAATGATATATGATATATGTACATACAAAGTAAAACACTTGTAAAGGAACCTTTTTGAGATTTTATTGTAATTATGACTTTCGGAATCTACAAATATTCTATTAGCAGGTGAAAATAAAATATGAAACTCAGTTTTTTTGACTCCTAATTATTCGTCGTTCACTTTATGAAATAATACAAATTACACTTCTTCATGACTAACGATTTTGTTATTACCATTCTATCGTGAAGTCAAATGTCATTTTTTCATTTTTAAGATATATAAAATAAATATGCCAAAAATAATTGTACATACAAGCAAGGATAATTTTCTTAGACAACTAATAAATATTACCAAAAATTTAAACAAATAAAATCATCAGGTCAAATGTAAAAAGTTTTTGTTACGCGTTAATTAGAACATATTTATTTCTTGAAACTAGTCGTGTTAACATTACTAAAAAAATGGTCTTAAACAAGTTTGTAATATTTTTTATGTTGAATAATTACATTTTCATAATAATATTCCTTTTTTAATTTAAGTTATAAATTTGTATTTCTAATGGAAATAGTGGTACTTACTTAAATAAAAAAAGTAAAACTTTAATTAAAAATGGATAGATTTTACGACAAAGTGACTACCAAATCAATTATTAAAAATAATGTACCTACCTCTGCAGTAAAAATACGTCGATACATTACTGAATTGGGACATAAAAAGGATACAAAAAAATAGGATTTTAAGTATTAACTTTGAGTGTTCGCTCAGAAACGTTTAGGAATCTCGTTGTGTATATCTGGAACATCCCTAGTAGGCTTGCCCCAGGGAGCGAGACGGGGATGGGAAGGCAGTGACGATACTTGGGGGTTGTATAGCGCAATACAAATGACACAATTTCCGTTCAAGCCTTTGCGGTCATGCTTTATTAGAAGCCCGCAGTATATTTCCACGTACGCTTTATTTATTATTTGTATCAGTCATCAGTTTCGCAAAATATACTCATGAAAATGTTTCAGGAAATGTAATGATACCCTTCTGTAAATTGACTCGATTTAAATAACGTATAAGTTTGTAATAAATGAGCATAAGGCAAGCATGAACGTTAGTTAAAGCGTATACTTTTCAGAACAAGCAACGTTATTATTTCACTACAAATGTCCTTAGGAAATTCGTTCTGACTTTTAAATTTTATTTAATTTTTATTTTGTATATTGAAAGCATTGATAACTTTGTGATACGGTAATAAAACACTCTCCTTATCATCCATTATTCTTTTAGTGTAATACCACTTTTATAAACACTTTTTAGTGACTACCAGTTTCGGAAATTATTTCATCAACAGGTCATTAAAATAAAATTACATCGAATTTTAGTTTTTAGTATTTTTTTTACAAATATCAAATCGTAATAGTTTTATTTTAATGACCTGATGATGGAATGATTTTCCGAAACCGGTAGTTACGGATAAGTGTTTATAAAAGTGGTATTACACAAAGTAAATAACAATGGGTGATATTCCTCGATATTTACCAACAACATTCACCTCATAAAATTTGTTTTACTTTTCTTTTTTTACTCATTCGATTCATGTACCCAAATCATATAATCGAACATGTCTTAATTGTATCGATAATGCTTATCTCAACAACGCATTATTGCCTTATATCACCTTTGGCACATCTGTCATACATTTACCACACTGAGTGATCGAACTGAATGTCAGTATTTATTCAATAATTATTTAAAATACTCGTACCTCAACACATTTTTATAAATATTTTCTCAGCCTTTCATTCTTTCCTTATATCACCATTGGAACATCTATTATATATGGTTTTACCACACTAAAAGATCCCATTTCAAGTGCATTCAGTATATTTTCATCCTTATTTTGCCAACTCTTTGCTTTGCATCCATACATTAGAGATGTAACCAGGACTCCATTGTGCACTGCCAGTACTTAAAAAAACAAAGTAATGATGACAAACGCCATAAGGCGTGGAGCAAAGGTTTCGCATAAATTCCGCGACTACATCTTCCATTTTAATGACGTAAATTATCAAATATTATACGAACGACCGCAAATGGACCAAAAGCCGCGAATTTATGTAACAGTTATGGAAATTTCTGGAATAAACAGGGTTCTTGTAAAGGTTTATGCTTCACACTAGTAATGGAAGCTTGCCAAACGGCAACACCGATCGCGGTTCTGCGAGGACTGCCTCTTTCAAATCCTATTTAAACTCGAAAGGATACATAAATGAATTACGAGACGAGTTATTTACGCCATTTGCACCGCACTTTATGAGCGAGCCTTATATCATATTAAATATGAACTTGCCAACCATTTTTCATTGGTCAATATAACAATTTTATTTTATCATTTTTTTTATTTCCTTTATTTACTATTTCGGCATTCACCTTATAGTAATATATGATGAAATTGTACAAGAAAAACACTTGTTTTCTACCAGTAGAGTAAAAGTGGCACAAAACATGTTTTTCATAAACAGCTTCAATAACTTGTCAAATACTACATTAAAACCCATTAAACGTTCAATATTAAATGCAAAATATTAAATATCGCTTTTGAAACCATATTTTAATTTTTACTTGGTAAATACCACTTTTTGTTAAAATTCATAGCAAACATGTGAGGCAGTAAAATACAATTTAAAAAAAAATATGTTAGTCGAAATTGTGTTGAGGAAATTATTTTATGTATATATTTTTACCTCAAAGGATAATTTTTGAGGCGAGAAATATTTTTGAAAGAAACAAATTATCAGGTACGTTTTGTCGTCACGTCCGTTCAGGCGTAAAAAATCACTAGATAAAGGGATAAAATATTAAGCCGTAAAAAGGCTTCCGCTCAGAAACCATCGTCTAAAAGGTCCAGGGGTTTTCAATCATAATGGTGGACGATTTTCTGACCGCTGACGTCAGTCATCATCCCGATTTACTTTGTGAGAATGTGACGTATCGAATCGTCCTCGAGCGACCTCTAGCACCTACAGATTTTGGCCAAACTGAGGTGGGCTTACCAAAAAGGAATACTTTTATTACTGACATACAAATACACTCCCCCCATACTCATACACACATGTTGGATGCATGTGTATGTATTATTTCGGTGAAATATTAGGAATATTACGTATAAAAGTATTCTTCCAATAAATAAATAAAATTACTCTATTTGCTCTCTTACTATATGTTCCACATCTTTCGTTCATCATAAATTTCGAACCAATGTTAATTTACTGCGTGTATACAATAAATATTATAAACCATTAGTATGTTTTTACTATTATAACTTTATTAAACTTAACACTGTCCTTACCTTTCGTCGTTCACTTTGTGTAATACCACTTTAATAAACACTAATTCGTGTATTTATTATACTTTACGTACTTAATCTAAACGTACTATCTGTTTTTTATCTTGAATTCCGTAATGATTTTTTTTCGTACACTTAAGGTTGATAATGTTCTACCAAGAAGCCATTGCGTTAATTTAAGGTTGATAATGTTCTACCAAGAAGCCATTGCGTTAATTTAAGGTTGATAATGTTCTACCAAGAAGCCATTGCGTTAATTTAAGGTTGATAATGTTCTACCAAGAAGCCATTGCGTTAATTTAAGGTTGATAATGTTCTACCAAGAAGCCATTGCGTTAATTTAAGGTTGATAATGTTCTACCAAGAAGCCATTGCGTTAATTTAACAAATTACAAATGATCCTGCGTACTAAAGAAACTCAAATTTTTGAAGAGTTATAATTATGTTTACGTTAAAATTGATATCTGTATATAATCCTGGTTGCTGTAATGAATTAAAATTTTAATGCAAATGTTGTACAAATGCATATAAATATTGAACATCTATATTGCATTTATTCTTGAAACTTTTAATTATTCAATGGTCTTAAAAAAAATCACATTATTTTTTGGCATCTAAATATGGAAGTCTGGGTATTTACGAGGCTTACGACCGTCATTGGCTGGTTTAAGTAATCACTTTACACAGTGTAATATTCACCAATTCTACCCATGATTGACAACCCCACAATTCTCGGAAGTTCTAAATAAATTATTAAAATTTAATCATATATATATATATTGAATGCCCAGACTTTCAGATTCTTCTTCATCTATGTTTATATGTCAAAAAATAATAATAAATAATAAATTTTATTATTGGAGATAATCCAGATTTGTGAAGTATTTGGACACACTCAAAATGTTGTAAATTATTTTATTTTTAGCCTGTTATATTGACATCTCATCCATTGGGTTAATAATCCAATTGTTGGGTAACACTCGTGTTTGATAATGTCTTAATAAGACGAAACGCGTAACATATCAACATATACATACATAACTAAATGTAGAGTTCAATCCAATAAAACTTATTTAATTTTGGATATATTACCCAACAATTCAATATGGAATTCTACCAACTATCTGCAGTTCCAATAAATAAAATTCCAATATCGAATATTATAATAAAATTAATATTGATAAAAAAATAATTTTGGAATATTCTTTCATATTGCAGATAGAAAGTTTTTGTAAGACCGAATGTACACTTTGAAATTACACGATGGTAGCAGTCTCGCATTTAGGTTAGTCCCTCTAACCCTAAAAGTCAACCATTCTGGAATGCCTCTGGAAGAAAAGTTTCATACTACAGATGGTTCGATAAAAAACTGAAATAGCTGAGCCCACCCCAGCAGAAATAAGAAAAAGTGGGGAAGCCCACCCCGAGAAAAGTTTGATGTGGGAGCCAATTTTTTATCCTCCCTAGACGCTTATATGAACTGGGTCATCCGAATAAAATGGAGGCATCTAGGAGTAACTGATTTCCACCGACATCTAGACGAGAGAAAAGTGACATCCTGAAGACCGAAATGGAAAGGTTCGTTTTCGGTAAGGGATGGTCTTTTAGGCCGCTTTCCGTTACACCCCTGGCGTCGAAATAAAAACACGGGGGTGAGAATTGAGAAAATTGATGATGACCGGAATCCAGATAAAAAACATTTTGCATAGTTTCTTTCGAAGTAATTGAAAATTAACAATTTATTTGATTTATTTGGTAGTCATTTTATAGCAATATCTATCCATTGTCAAGTTGAATTACACATAACTTGGTGAATACTACTACTAAGTAAAGAGAAACACCGTATTGATGCGGAATGCATTGAATCACGTGTCACAGTACATATTAAACTGTGGTATTTACCATGTGTTTTAATTTCAAAATGAAAAAAATAAGTTATTTTTTTCAATGTAAAAACAACTTATTTCAAGAACTACATGTTCTCATTAACAGGTAAAAATACAAACGTAGAATTTACTTTGAAATATCCTCGTCGAATTTAAAAACCCTAAGATACATTATTTTAGCAGATGTGAAGTAATGCGCTCATTAATTGATTTTTTTTTCTTATAATTGCTGTTGCAATTTTCGATTTTGGTTTTTTTTAAAAGGAATACAAAAACGTATTTTTCATGTCTTATTTCTTATAAAATCGACCATCTCAAGTTCAGACACATATGATTATTGATTTTTTATTTTTATTGATTTATATCGCAACTATCCATAAAAAAAACAGTGATGCATTAACATTTTCAATGTCTAAAAACGAACATTACCTTTTCTGTCAAATTCTCTTTTTTATATTTGACTTGAAAAACAATATCCCAGCTAGAATCGTTTATTCATATTTTTTATCGAGAGCTGAGATCAATGATGTCATAAATTTCCTCCCTCACTTATCCCTTCTACGTTTGTCTTCCTTTTCAGATTTACAGGTAAAAGTGATATGGAATAACTTTTTTCAATAAAATTCACATAAATAAAATCCAATACATTTGAAAGCCTGTTTTTACAATGCATAATAAATCGTGTTTGATTTTCTTGATCAATGAAATATATTGTATTATCCTCCGAAACGAATCGGTTGGTAGGCACTCAAATATAATGGTGAATTTCTGATTTGTAAACCAAAAATGAAAGGATGTTTTTTAGTTGTTTTTATAAGTCTATGTATTTTTTTATCAAGGTTCATATTCTGAGTAATGTTGAAGATCTACAGTAAGGATAATCCTTTCAATGAAAGTTGAAATGACGGAAAAAACTAACATTTCAGAAAATTAAAAAAAATACAAAGCAATTCATTTCACGTGGTGGTCCATGAAAGGAATATTTAAAATGATACATCATAATAATCTCAGATAGTAACATACGTGTATATAAAATCTCGATTAATTAATGGAAAATGAATTTTCAATAATGAACAATATGGTGAACACTTCAAAGTGCTTAAAGTGATCACCTGATCGTAAACTTTATAATACCCAGACTTCCATAGATAATGAAAGATATTCTATTTCAAATTGAGATATCTATTTTATAATACTTTGGTTTTATTTTTATGTAGTCTTTTAACAACTCATGAAAAACTTACAAATACGGTAATTGTTAGTTTAATTTAATTAAAATAATTTAATTTAATTTAATATTAAAGCTGAATAAAGGGGTATTTTCTGAGTCGTCTGAATAGCAATGTTTATTTTCAACAGAGGCATCATATCCAGGTGAATTAAGATAACTTTAATAAACAGGATCATAAATATGTAATAATATAAAAACAATAATTTATTAAATATTTAGATTCTTAATGTATTTCATAGTTAATTTCACAATGCTTATTTTAAATTTCTAATAATAAGTAAACGTGCTGTCAGATTTTTAAACACTCCCTTATTGACTGTGTTCATAGTAGCGAAAAGTTTATTTTTATATCTAACACATCCTGAGAGCAAAAATATATGAAGAAAGAATCGAATTTATCAATCGTCAGTTCGCAAGTAGCGAAGCTAACTTTGTTCTACGTGAGGTGAACTTTTTCAAATTGAAAATAAAACTTTTGCCGGTACTATAGGCACTTATACTCAAGAAGCTGGAGCAAATTTACCCACATCCCCAACAGGGAGTTACGTGTCAAATATTCTGGAGAGGCGCTTTAACAAACTTCTGAACAAAAAGCCCCCCATTTAAGGAACATAACATGTACTTAACAAGCTTTGTATTTATTTTATTGTATGACATTTTAAAAGTTTTTTTTAGTTTTATTTGTTAGTTTTATTTAACAAAAATATTCATTATTTATTAGGAAATTATCGTACAACTAAAACATTTTTGAAAACTTTAGTTATTTTACTACATTACATAATTTATTTAAATAAAAAAATTCACCATTCTCTTAGAATATCCAACTTTTCAACAAATAAATAAAAAAATACAAAAAAAGTTACAAAACATAAAAATTAAGGATAAAAGCTTCAGATTGATTTAAAAATAAAACGAGAAATTTAATCTCAACGTAACCATAGAATTAAAAATATATAAAATATGAAAAAACAGAGTAACACAAAAAACTTAAAAGTATTAGAACCACTTAATAATTTAACATTTTCTATCTAACAAAATAACTTTGTTGTGTAGTAACTTTTTATCGTATTTTAATTAAGTTATAATATCGATAAGTTTCAAGGCTTATATAGTTAATTAGTAATTTAGTTAAAAGTGAAGCCTTTTGCGTAAAAACCAGTCGACAATATAATGAAGTTATTATAATGTTAATAGTAATTTATTAAAAAAGTTATTTTGTAAGTTTTATCATAATTCTAGGTAATTTCCTTTTATTTAAAGGCTTTATTAAGCCAAGGTGTTTTTCAAACCATTAAATTATTCATATTTGTGTTTACATAAAAATATAACATTTATATTCTCATTAGATAAAATCAAAAAGTTTCCTTTGAAACCTTCTAAACAATTAGATTTCCAAAAAAAAACAGTCGTTGGTTAAATAATTGGTTACAGGCTTCTGCAGCCTGCCTAAATTTACCTATTTTTTGGTTTTTGTAAGAAAACATTTTCTTTTCAAAAATTTGTTGTGGCTTAAAATAGGATTAAATTTGATATAATAAAAGGGTGCTCCACCAAGAGATATCACTTTAAAATCTTAATATATTTTAAATAATATGTACAACAAAGGCATGGTCTCACATTCCAGAGTCCTCGCTAAAGGAGGGATAATAATATTCAGACTACAAAGTATTTTCAAGTAGAATGCAAGTCTTTTGAATTTAATAATGTGAGTTTCAAAGAAAGCAGATTGAAATTTGTAAATAAATATATTTAAAAAATGCGTATTTGTATTTTTTACTAAAATAATAAATCAAATAATGAAACTCATATCACTCATATCCTTTATTTAATGACAATGGTACCTACGGAAATTAAAATATAAAGTAATATTTAAAGTTATTAATAAATAAAGTATGTTATTGTGAAAATCTCAACTTTTACGTTTATCCCATATAGGGAAGTCCTCACCAAAAAGTAGCATTTCCAATATTGCACTAAAAATTCTTTAAATGCAAATCTGTTCTGTTTACTGTATTCTATCGAAATCTTAATTAAAGTTGCAACAAATCGTGACCAATGTTGTGTGAAACCAATACGAAATCAATAAATTGCACCAAAACGTTACAATTTTACAAGCAAGAAATCCTGATTACATAAAAACAATTGTAATGGAAATATAGGTTTTGGTAAGGACCAACACATTTTATATTTTGGTCTGAAAATGCAGGTGTTAAAAATCCCAACCTACAAACTAAAAAATCATGTTAGCAAAAACAAATAAAAACGGTTGACACTATTCTACAATATCATTGTCATAGAAAGGAGGTGAAAGAATTCCAATGATAATGATTGAATGAATGCAAGCAAAATGATTTTCAAAAAACTTGCTAAATTTTCGTACATTTACATTTTTTCCCAAATGTCTTGACTGTTTCAGGAAACTCCCTATACTTCTACGTTTTTATCAATTCCATATAATTACACTCCAATTTCCTTTCCGTGGTAGGAATTTCGGGACCCAATAAATACATAAAATGCCAAGAAATCTTTGGACAAAAAGCTCCTCTCTTAAATCCGGAGCTTTGAATTTTGGGTAAAAGGCAGGAGACAGGATTTATGGCAGAGGGTGTACAGGGTTCAATGTCTACATTGAAATGGTGATTTAGTCAAATTCTTGAATGCACACAATGGACTAGTAATAGGAAAAGAGTGAAGTTTGAAATTCTCTATGCAGGCATACATAATGAAAAATATAATTTTTTTCAAAAAATTTTTACAAAAAATATGTACTTGTCGATATCAACCAAGATGAAGTTTTCTTCTTCTTAATATGGAAGTCTGCCTATTTACAGTTCTCACGATCTGTTATAAGCTGGTTTAAGTGATCGATTTACACACGTGTGACATTGTACCAATGATCGACAACCACACTACTCAAAATTTCAAAACTTGTCTACACCCTTTGATTGACGCATTCTTTCATATGCGAGTGCTGAATATTATCTATGATTGAGTAAGTGTGCTTTTAATGTAGAAGTGACCTTCATAAATGAACATTGAGTTCGTAAATTCGAGAAGTACAGTTGTAAATATTGTATAAAGTGTTCACTTTAACCAACCTATGACAGGTCTTTAGCCCTGTGAATACCTCGATTCCTTTATTCTTCTTCATTTGTAATGCAATATTATAGTAGCTTACCCATAAATGGACAAACACAGATTTGTGAGCAAAGATTTGTACACACTCAACATATTGTGAAGTACCATAATGTGAAAAGGAACTATTATTGGTATATATGATAAAATAAGATTATTTATTTATTTACATTCATCTTCCAGATTGAAAAAAATAATAATTGTAGATTAATTTAGTTTTCATTTCTATCGTAGTTTCTTTAATAATTATTTGACGTTAAATATATTTGAAAATGTACTGTGCATTAAATTATTTTTACAAAGTTTAGAAGATTGGTATGAATTCAAAAGAATTGAAAAAAAATCATCACTTTTTTATAAAATCACTAAAGTATTCATCACTAAAGAGTTATATATAATAAAAACAAGAAATTAAAAAAAAAATCCAAAAACTATCAAAATCATAAGATTTGTATTATTATTAAGGCGTTTATGATTACAATTTATATAATTATAATTATAATTTTCTTTTCATAAATATTTTCTAGTTTGCGCCTACATCTCCGATCAAATATAAAGTTAAACCCAACATAATGCATTTCTAGACTCTGAAAGCTTCGCTATTACAAGTTACAAGGTTTTATTACGTTGGAAAAAGAATTTTCATTACAACACCACTGAGATTTCCATACATCTTCAGAGCAATAAAGCCTCGCTTTCCTATTACAGCTGACGTTTTATCATTCCATTGTAGCAAGAAATAGAGCTTCTCCAATACTGTGTCAGTTGCACGGCTATATTTTACTTACATACATACGTATAAACTTGTATGTATATATATGCACTCGTGTACAATACATTACCAGCATATGTACACTGTATTCCAAAGCTCTTGAACATTGGTTATACATTAAATTATTTTATTTTATTTTTGTTGTTTTCATTTTCCCAAATGTTGAGTAATTTTATTGTATTTTCAAAAAACATGATTTCATATTTCACGGAAAAATTTTAAATGCAAAATATTTTAATTTTGGAATACTGCGGATTCCACTATCGTGATTTATCATCACCTATTTTATATACAAACAAAATATACAAGTGACTCAATTATTCCAAGTATAGTTATTATTTTTATCGTATTATAACTATTTCATCACTAACAATTTATACTATTTTCATTAAAATTCATGTAAAATTATAACTAGATTTTTATAAAGTATGCTAATACTAAGTATGAATGTACTGGTTAATTCAGAAACATATTTTTTTCCCTTATTTTCTGCATATGTTCATATCAATACACTTATCAACACCACACCAACAGTGTACAGGAGACTGATTTGAATTGAAACATATATCTTGATTATTAATCATTTGTGTGTACATTTTTTTTTCTATGAATCTCATCAGGATCAAATACTGCATAGAGCACTGCTTTTCATTGATGCAGTATTATCTAGTTCATTGATTACAAAACTCAAAGGTAATAAATTCTGCGCTTCCAGTACTAGTACAGTACTAGTCCAGGGCGATATTTAATTAATAATACCGTGAAAAATCACATTTATTTATTCAGGAATTAAACCCAAAAACTCTGGTACGTACGGAAGCCAACGCGTTGACCACTGTGCTATGGAGGTCACTACTTTTTACACATTTATTCATCTTTAACACATTTATTCATCTTTAAAATGATGTTATATGTAGTTTTGGTACATGGTGTATTTCTCTACTGAGGTTACAAATATCCAATGACTCTTAGAATGGCCATTTCGTTCCTATCAGTGCTAGGAATGCAGTCGAAAGAGTTATTCAGGACTGCATTTGATTCTCCTTCGATTCAGGGTTTCTGAAATATTATGTTTTAAACTATATTTATACAACCTGAAATATTTTTATATATCGATGTAAAAAATACACAGCGACTTTTCTCTAGACTGTATTTGGTCATTCAAAGTAATGAACAATATAAGTTCTGTGATAATAAAAAAAATTAACGTAAAATAACAAAATGATTTCATAACTTGATTTGGCAGTCACTTGGTGGTCATATCCATCCGTTTTCAATTTATGTTTTACTTGGTAATTACCACTATATCAAAAAATCTGCGGAGTTTAAAATTGAATGAATGAATTCGTCGAAACACGTTAAATGCATCGAAAACATTAATTTAAAATAAAATAATGATATATTTTTATTTTTATTAATACTAGCCATTTATTTTTTAAGCTTTAATTTTTTAAGTGTTTATATTTTTAGTATCTATATAAATATAATAAAAAATACTCAGTTGGTGGGAAAAAATATGTTGGAAATAAAAAACAATGCCCCAACTCAGTCTTGAATTTATACGCAGTTGGAAGGAATCTTTAAGACGTCAATGTCGCCATCGCACTTGTCGCAATGTCGCACTTGCAATGTCGCACTAGTCGCACTTGCAATGTCGCAATGTCGCACTTGTCGTAAAAGGTTGTAATATTCACAATAAAGTTAGTCAAGGTTGTAAAAATAAAAATGAAAATAGGATACAAAATGTCGAATACTTTAGAAACGGAACAGAATTTTTGGCATTGAGTTGCGAAGCAATTGATAGTCTCCACTTTCCTATAGAGCTTTCTATGGTTTTGTCATCAGTAAACTGATGCGGAGAAGTTCCCTTGAATGGAGCACAACTGACTATCTACTCAAACGCCGCAAACTGATTTAATACAGAAAAAAACCGTTTTTTCAATTCTCGTTTCGGAGGTCATTTTGTGGTATATCATTTTTACATTTAAATTATTTTTTTACTTGGAAATACAAGTTTTTCTTAAAGTCTGTGTTTCGATGCATTCCGGAGTTTAAATATAATGCAAAACTCATATCATGAAAATATTTTATTAACCGATTGAAATTTTTATTTTAAAAAAATCTTTTAAAAATAAAGTAAGCATTTAAAATCATTATCAAAAAAATTACTTTACCAGGAATAAAAAAGAAATACTATATATATTATTGTGATAAACTAATAGTGACGCACCAGTATTTTTTTAAAATGAATAGTTAAAAATAATCAACACTCTTATCTGCTGTTATAAACGCCACAGAACAAACAAATAAATTGTTTTTGTTATCGTTTTGATAGAACAGTTATGTTTTCATTAAATTTAATCCAGAGACAATACAACCTTCCCCTTGATGATGGTGCGCAGAACTTTATTCGCATTATGCAATTGCCGAGGCAAAGCTTTGCGCTATGCAAGTAAAGTTCGTAGCTACATAGTAAACGTAGAATTTCTCTACAGCTTTACTAACTAGTGATTCTCAAACTTAGCCAATATAAAACTATTAAAACCCTAGCGACTTAGAAATCAAATTAAAATTTGAATGACTTTTCAATTGAAATAATCTTATGACTGGATGTATAACAACTTTATTCAGAATTAATTGACTTATATGTGAAGCATAATTTACCGGAATGGCGAAGGAGGTATCATTTTTTGCTGCAAATCAATCTACAAGATTGAGACCAAACAATGTACATTAGAAGTATACAAGCAAAGCATTATACAATTCACTAGTGTATGGTAATTAAAAAATCATATTTGTAAACAAAAAAAACTGTTTAGGACTGAAGTTTTAGACCCAGAATACAAACAACGACTTAAATTTGCTTGTGCTTGTGTCGAAAACTAGAATCAATGTAAAATAATAATATATTGAAAAAATATGAATTCAAAAGTACGTTAAACGTTATTTACAACGTAGCTTAAACGTAAACTTCCATACATAATGGATATCTTAAACATAATACGTTTTAAATTTACGATCGTTTACGTCCCATCTTATGAAGTAATGTACATATTTATTTGAAATAACAGCTGTTAATATTTTTTTTTGGACATATTATCAAAGATGAAGAAGAATATGGAAGTCTGGGCATTTACGGGGCTGACGACCGTCATCGGCTGGTTTAAGTGATCACTTTACACACGTGTAACATTCACCAATTCTACCCATTATTGACAACCACACTACTCAAATTCTTGGAAGTTCTTTATATATGAACCAATTTAGAAACCTTGTTTTTGAATCACTAGAACTTCACTAGAGACATCTATTGGTGAGATATAAAGAAGCTTTTTATTAAGCAGAAACTCTTATATTAGTACAGCTGTTAATGTTTAACAAAAAAAATAATACATTACAAAACCTAATCAATAATATAAATATGTACTCAGAACTAGGAAAATATGTGAGTAGGTACTTGCTTATTTATGTTATTATTAATCTTTAAATAAAATATAAATTTTTATTATTTTATTATTTTAGCTTTCTGTGATGAATTATTTTTTGAAAATGGCAATTATCATTTGAAATTTTGTTTACAAGTGTATATACGATTAAAACTCATAGTTTTATTCCAACACTGTAAAGATGCAATTTTCTTAGAGGCTTTAGAAGTTTGTGCATCTCTGATACTATAATATACCTCACAAGAGTCAGCAGCTATCTGTTAGATCTTTTGTTATAGTCTTCGAAATGTTTGCCCACGGTAAATTTCAACTGCAATATAATAAAATCGATATGAGCATCAAAAGAACAAAGGCATATTGTGATTACGAACTAGAGAGATATCAAAGACCGAAAGATATAATTATTGTATAATAATAATAATTAAAACAATAATAAAGTGTCATTTGATTGCTCATTTTTGTCATTTTGTCATTTTTGTCTTTTCATGACTTTTTTTGTCATTAGCTCATTTTTGCCATTTTTATCATTGCTCATTCGTGTGATTTGATTGCTCATTGAAACATTTTATTTTTTAGTTTCCGTATAAGAAACTATGTTATATTTCTCTGTGCAAAACAGATTTTTACTGAATGTTGGTTTAAAGGGAAAGTTTGGTTTTTTTACTTTAATACAATATTTTAATATAATAATTAACATTGATATATTAACATGAATGAAGGAGAACAAAAAAGCATAAGTATTAAAAGGGGTGAAGACCTATCATAAGCTGTGTTTAAGTGATCACTTTTAACATTTGTAATCACCATCCTACTCCTATTAAAAAACCATACCATTTTTTTTAATGTTTAGTTTTCAAAAAATCCTGTTATTTGAATTATTTGTAAATAACATTTTAACAAATAAAAATATAAAATCTCAAACTACTTATTAATAGTGCAAAAATTAATGGAATATCTCGAAAATGTAAAAATAAAACACTCAAAGATCAAATCTTGTAAGTACTATTTTAAGAGATTAATATTAATAAATATTTACCATAAAATTTTTCAAAAATCCTAATAATAGCAATAAAAAAACACATAAAAACACGACTCGTGTCGAGAACGCAGCCGTGTTTACAGATGTTCTCAAAACTAGACGTGTTTTTATGAATATACTAAAAAGTGGTCATACACAGGTGTATTATTTTTAAATATGAATTTCACAAGTTTATTGGATTATTCTTCCCTCTTTTGATTTCAAATTTATCATTTCTTAAACGAATTAAACTTAATTTTTACACCAGTGAAACAGACGTAAAATAATAAAGCATTACAGACCAACATTGCATTAAAATAATGATAAAATTAGGAAAATATGTCATGACTAAATATCATATTCAATAAAATTATTTCAATTAAGGATATCCAATGGAGTCAAGTCAAAATCTGTTTACAAAAGGTTGTTCATTTTTATTTACAAAAGCTTTTATCGAATGCTTTTAACGAAGATATTACGGAAGGGTCTTAAAGCTCATT
This sequence comes from Brachycentrus maculatus, assembly GCF_059751285.1. Taxonomy (NCBI): domain Eukaryota; kingdom Metazoa; phylum Arthropoda; class Insecta; order Trichoptera; family Brachycentridae; genus Brachycentrus; species Brachycentrus maculatus. Next base: position 1,490,919 of record NW_028280911.1, read on the forward strand.
TTATTTGAGCTTTCGAAAATTTTCTCAACACTTAGTTTGTAAAGTTTATTATAGACTGTCTTTAGTTACGACATTACAACACGTGTACTAAAATTGAAATAATTAAAAATTTGAACTAATATTTATCTTTTAAATTTTGTTTCCCAATTTATCATGATTTTTTTACTTTTATTTTAAATCTAAATTAAATGATTTAATTTTCCAGCAGTCCGTTGTATTAAGTACTCATTTTTATTTAAAGTTAACTTAATTAAAAACAGAACATTTACAGTATTTAAAAACACTTTTCTATTTTTTTAAAACGATTTGGACACATTCAAAGTGCTGTGAATAAAAAGCTGGTGAAATTTTCAGCAATTTTTAAAGAGTCTTACATATCTCTGCTAAATAAAATGCTTACTCAATTTAACCATAGATACTGTAGATAACTCATTTATTAAAGAACTTGTCAATAAAAGAATTTTTATAAACGCGTTTCGAAAAATTGAGTGGCGTGGTTGTCATAGAGGGTTGAATGGTTTATGTTACAGGTATAAAAAGTGATTACTTAAACCAGCCTTAATATTTTATATTTATAAAATATTCTTTGTCTATGATAAAATATCAATAAAAATTATTTCAATAAAATTATTTAAATAAATAACGATAAGTACATTGATAAACCTGTTAATAATTGGTGAATCATGCAGTTGAAAAATATGCAGTAAGGTTTGAATGGGTGACTTGGTTTCTTTATTCACAGGAACGTGGAAAATAGAGTGTTTTGCGAGTGTTGAAAAACAAGCAAGTTGAATTAAAGTCTTCTTCATCAATTATAAAATATCAATAATTATGATTTTCCTTAGACAAATAACGGTAAGGACATTAATTATCCTGTCAATAATTGGAAAATCACAGTTATAAAATAAGCAGAAGGTTGTGATTGGGTTGTGATTGGGTGACCGAACGGAACAAAAGTATTCTTCATCCAATATAAAATATCAAAAAGTTATTATGATTTCGCTTAGATAAATGATAATAAGTTTATTTATTATCCTGTAAATAATTGGTAAATCACAAAGTATTAAAATACGCAGATGGGTGTCTCTTGGTTTCTTAATTCACATGAACGTAGAAAGAAAATGGAGTGTTTTGCGGGTGTTCAAAATCAACCGAGCCGAACAAAAGTCTCCTTCATCCAATATAAAATATCAATAATTATGATTTTGCTTAGATAAATGACGAAAAAACCATAAATTATCCTGTAAATAATAAGTAAGTCACTCAGTTAAAATATGCAGAAGTGCGTGGGTTAGATTCTTAATTCACACAAATGCGAAAAATTTAGTTGTCTCGCGGTTGTTGAAAAACAAGCAAAGTCTGCTTTATCTATTTTAAAATATTTATTAATATGATTTTGCGTAGATAAATGACGATAAGTACATGAATTATCATGTAAATAATTGATCAATCACTCAGTTAAAATATGCAGAAGGGTGTGGGTTGGTTTCTTAATTCACACGAACGCGGAAAATGGAGTTGTCTCGCGGGTGTGGAAAAACAAGCAAGTCGAATAGAACGGTTTAACTACGATGCAATGGCTGCAAAATGAAAGCTTAGAGCTCTCTGGACACACCGCACCGAAATTGAATTGGACTCGGCCAAATTTGTCCCGGCGCTAACGCAGTTAGCGGAGTAATAAAGTGGGTGTATTCAACGGCTACATTGCGATGCCTTCGACCATGTTTTCCTGTGTTATTTGCAAACGTTAACCAGTTCTTTTTGAACGCCGCGTCACGTACTTGCGAATGAATAACAAAGTGGATTCTGTTTGCAGTTTTCCCAACTTTTTCGATCCATTTTAAATTTTATCCAGTTACTTCATGCATGCTCCTAGCTTAATTAATTTTCTCTATGGTTTGTAATGTTTGCCAACCCGCGGGGTTCTGTATATGAATACGTTTAACAGGATAGGCAACGTGGCATAGTTGATCGACGCTCGACTGCAAAACTGGTGTCACGGGTTCGATTCCCGCCAATCACCATTTTTTTTTTAAAAAACATTTGTTTTCAAAAGATCCGGTGATCGTGTTGGAGTTTTCATCCCTATCCTTACTATCCTACCAGCAAACAATTAACCAAGTAAAATTTAAAATTTGGTAGATATAAGTACAAAGTAACTGCCAAGTCTATGAATGAAACAAAGGCTCTGCTTGAAGTATTCAACTAAAAAGAGGTATTTTCTTGTTTTATTTATTAGAAAGTGGAAAAACCGTATAACGTATTATAAAAGATTTAAAAAAAGTAGTAGATACCAAGAAATTAAAAAAAGGTAAATTTTAATACAAAAAACTGCCAACCAATGAAACAAATCCGTTATTATAATTATTTAACTAAAACAAGTGTTTTCTTATCATATTTCTTAAAATGTGGAAAAACTAAATATTTTGTCGTAATAGATTTAAATAAACAATGGTATTAGCCAAGTTAAATTAATATTTTATCTGGATAGATATTAGTACAAAATTTCTGCGCAGCAAATCAATGATAGTCTGTATTTAGATTATTTCACTAAAAAATCTTATTTTGTTTCATACAAAATGGACAAACTAATAACGTGTCATAATATAGTTTCAGAAATTGGTAGATACTACTACTAATAAATACTACTACAAAGTTTTTTATTATTATTTATTTGGCAGTCACCCACTGAAAGGATGTTTCTGCCTGTGTCAAGTATTATTTTTATTTACTAACAAAAAAATTATAGAAAATAATAATAACAAAGTTACTGCTAAGTCAATCAATTAAACAAAGTCTGTGTTTTCATTATTTAACTACAAACAAGTATTTTCTTGTCATGTTTCATAGAAAGTGGAAAAACCCAGTAAAACTTATCGCCGAAATGAAGGTATTGGTTCGCATACCAGTTGCTTTTCACTCGCATGATTACTGAGTATCGAGAAAAGACAATTTCTCTTGTTTGATGGCATGTAGACAAACAGGATTTCTTTTTGTCTTCTGTTAATATTACAGTCACCAGCCCGGGAACGTTACGTCACTGAGTGGATTATCCCGGCTTTTACGTTGATTGCTTTTTTTGCCAATTTCCTTTAACATTGTCGGGACCGTCTCGGGGGAACACAAAGTAGGGACCAGCGGAAAGGAACGAATTCCGTCACTAACTTGTGTTTTACTTGATATATTATGAAAGCGGAGCCAATCACTAGAAAATCGATGTAAAAAAATATTTAGCGGAAAAAAACATCGCGATTCGAAAAAAAAATAACTCACTTATAAATTGTAAAAGATAAACACTCGTTTTTTACTACTACTACTATAATTACTACCATCACGCAGTTTCCCCGCAGGAGTAGACAGAAATGATGGAACGCCACACTCTTCTGTTCTGATATACACTCCTCGCCTCCTTCACATCCATACATCTAGTCATACATGCCCTCCGATTACGCAGACTTTTGACACCGCCAGATTTTAGGTTCTGATTGATCAGATCGTGCCAAGTCTTTTTCGGTCGTCCTCGTTCTGTTTTCGCTCTCATATTAACCACACATATTTTTTTAGTCATTCTCTTGTTTTCCATTCGCTCCACATCTTGTTTTTTACTACTTGAATTATATTTATTTAATTGTAACGACTGGTTTTGAAAGCTATGCTTCCATCTTCAGGTCTAAAACAGGAGTTTTTCTCTAACAATTTCATCATGTCTTACCACAAAGTGAATGCCGAAACAATGAATAAAATTCACGAATAAATTGGTGTTTCAACAAAAAAAAGAACAATACGGAGTTCTGGGCATTTACGACTTATCAAAAGCTGGTTTAATTGACCACTTTGTACACTTCTAACATTTATCATTTTATCCGTTTTTTATAACCAGACTGCTCAATTTCAGCAGTTATATTAAGTCATTGATTAAAACCACCCTGCGAATGTTACTTTTTCTATAACATTAAAGTCGAATTACGTTAGTTTCTTTTATTGGCAAAGAGATACATCAAATACTTGTAATTTTTTTCTCGAATTATTTAATAATAATAAATAATAAAACCCTTATCCGCACCCCAATGGTGCATAGGGCACTGCGTCATATAAACGCAGTGTTATCTTGATCGTTTTACACATGAAGGAAAGGTGATCAGCCCTCCGCTTCAGGTAAGTCTAGGATAATATTAAATAAATATCACAGTGAAAAAAATCACTAATATTTATTTTACCCCCCTTGGGAATCGAACCCGGGACCTCCAGAACGGTAGCCGAGCGTGCTGACCATTAAACTACGGAGGCGGACGAGAATTATTTAACATCCCAGAAAACACTTTTTTGATTGGTAATCCTTTATTTTGATCAATTCAAATTATAAAAATTGATAAAAACATACCCGGGACCTCCTTATCATGAAATTTCGAATAAAATAATATTATAAAATATCCACAGGAATGGATATAAGTCCAAATTATTAAAGCTTTGAATTAATTTTCAAACTATCGATGAAAAAATAAGGTTATATTATTCGTTCAACGGAATGAAATTAAAAATACACAAATAACTGTAATTACTTATATATATATATATTGACGAATGTGTATATCAACAAAGGATCTTCGCCATTTGAAACATTGGTCAAAAAAAGGGATCTTATTTCAAAGCTAACATGGAGGTCGTCAAAGTCAATGCCATTTTTCTCAATAGTTCCTAAGATTGGCCACATTAGTCTGCAGAAGCCATTGACGTACGAGGTCTTGCACCTTGAGTGTGAGTCGGGAACTTTATTATTCTGCCTGGCAGAGAAAACTTATCTCATTTAATGGTGACAAGACCGCTAATGCTTAACTTTCTAAGGCTGGTTTCAGAAAATTAACAGCAGGTTTGTGAGGATAATTTCAGTTCACAACTGCAAGTTAACGTTAATTGCGCCCTTTAATTATGTGCATTCTCTTTCAATACCAACACAACTACGGTTATATTTAATAACCAGGTATATTATTATTTAAATCACTCATATACATGTATATATATATATATATATATATATATATATATATATATATATATATATATATATATATATATATATATATATATATATATATATATATATATATATATATATATATATATATATATATATATATATATATATATATATATATATATATATATATATATGTATATATATTTATATTTATATATATATATATATTTTTATATATATATATATATATATATATATATATATATATATATATATATATATATATATATATATATATATATATATATATATATATATATATATATATATATATATATATATATATATATATATATATATATATATATATATATATATATATATATATATATATATATATATATATATATATATATATATATATATATATATATATATATATATATATATATATATATATATATATATATATATATATATATATATAATTTATATGGTCTCTTATTTTTTTATGACTTGTTTATTTAGTTTAAACCAGGAAGAACTCACTCTGACAATAAAGTTGCGCAAGATTGCTTAACAAAATTATACGACGTTTGAAAATGTTACGATGATGCATCGAATTATAGATTTTATTATCATTATAGATTATAAGAATTATGGTTAGTAAGTGAAATTCTAATAAAATTTTGTTAGATATAGCTGAATCAATTATTGACATCAAAAATTGCCACATTGCAATGTGTAACTTTTTCTGTTTAAGGAAGCTTTTGAGGATTTCTAACTTGCATATGCTCTGTTTGATTGTGATAACTAAGTTTATTTAAAATCAATCATAACGGGTGAGTACTTAAAATAAAAAACAACATTTGATTTTTAACGAGAATATCTATGAAAAACGAGCTTTTTTAAATGAAAATATATTTAAATAAATAATATAGATGGCTTTATAAGACATTTCATAATATTTGAGCTGCAATTGAAAAAAATAATTTATTGTGCTTTTACCCGTTTTGTATCAAACTCGCTACCATCTACAATAGTTTATATGGATCCGAGTCTCTGATCGAAATTGTTTTTTCTTTTTAAATAATTACCTTATTATTCCAGGTTGCATCCTGGGCAGCCCGCACGAGGTCGTAGAGGGCGCAGGCCGCTAGGGCCGTCACGCCCGTCTCCTTGCTAAGGGTTGCCGCGGCGGCGAGCAAGATGCAGCCGAACAGCGCCCCGTGACACCTCCACCCCCAACTCGCCCCACGGCACTTGGCGCACTTGCCCACCGACCCGACACTATCCGAGCCCAACTTCCCCTCATCACCTTTGTGACATCTCACAGTTCCGTTCGCGACGCCATTGTGATGATACGTCCCATTATGGTTAGCACTTCCGTTCAGCAAGGCATTATTCACGACCCCGCAGCTCGAGCTCTCCATGTGGCAGTTTCGCTTCGCGTCACCGCTGATATTATTGTTATTTATATTCGTACATGGCCCTTTCTTCAACTGCCAACTGTTCAATCCGCATGAGATAAAAAACTTTACGACGCAAATAATACCACCGCTGGCGCTGAATTCCTCCATTTTCCCGAACCAATTGCACTGTCTGATGTTGTCGATCAAGTGGAATAATATATTATGGTAATTCGAGCGTTCCGCGTTGTAGAGGAAGGATCCTTTGCTCCGAGATAAAATATCGTTTTCCCCTACGTAGCCATTCGTTACGATGTGCCCGTTAGCCGCGCCGTTCGGAGTGTGCTCGGGTTTTTTGAAGGTCTTCTTCACGTGATTTACTCCGTTCATTCTGCTGAGGCATCTCTGGACGCAGCACCCATTAAATGGTAAGTTATTGAACGCCATATTATAATACAAAGTGTCCCTGTATTTTACGTGAGCCACGTAAACCAGGAAGCTGAGGAGGTAGAAGTTACACGCTGCCAAGTCAGCTCTTCCCACGACTCCGGCAACAGCCTCCGTGTGGATTGGATGAGAAGCAAACGTTAGCCCGGCGATGGCTGATCCTAGCTTCGTTTTGGCCGGCGGTAAGATGGCCCTGGCAACTCGGACTACGAGTGCCGTGGCCAAGCAGTGCAGGAGAACATTGACCAGGTGGTACCCCCATGGCTGGAAGCCCCCGAGAAGGTAGTTGAGGCGGAAGGTGAAGACACACAGGGGGCGGTAGGAGCCGTGAGAACCGCTATCCGTTAGAGGAGTTCCCCAGAAGTCGTTCTCCAGGAGATTCAGCCATGGTGTACTTGGTAGCAGATCGGGATTGCTTAGGATGGCTCGTCTGAAACAATAAGAAAAATAATTATTATTTTTAATGTCATGTGTAAAAAAATTTTTTTTTGCTGCTGTTGCTACCTAATTATATAATAAGAAATCAAGATGACTTAGTTTAAAACATGATAACATGGTGAAGGTACAACGAAAAAAATATATATGTAATTTACAGTAAGTGCTATTGAGATAATATTTTACGAAAATGGCAATATTTAAATTTTCCACAATTAATATTATGTGTAATATAATCACCAAATTACTAATATGGTAAATTTATATTTTCTTCTTCTTCTTACCCCTATTCTCACTTAAAAGTGCATAGGGCATTGCATCAAATCAATGAAATGTTACGTTGATAAAAGCTTTATATTTTAAATTTTATTTGACAATTTGTAGATAAACTTCATGAAATAAATTGCAATTATCATGTATACTGCAACACCTGCGAAACACACGTCACATTCTGTCGGAAATTCGACCCTCCGCAATTTCGAAGTAGGATTACAAAGTCAACAATTCAACTCTAAGCACTATAAAGGATAATATCACAATTAACTGGCCAGTCTCAAACTACATAAAAACTGTGATTTCATAAATATTTTGGACACAAAATATTCACGGAAAATATTCATCAAGAATTTTTGAAACACCTTGAAATGTTCATTGATATATTTTCTAATTTAAAAAAAAATAAAGAGTTTTACTCGTATTAAACTTCGTTAGTTGGCCTCCTCAATACAAATTTGTCTGGAAAAATTCTTTATCAGTTGATAAGGGTATCCTTAAGTAATTTGTTTCAATAGTCTACCAGATAACCAACAAAAGGTTGGATAAGGTTTCTTCCGGCTGAGCTGCTCGACCGGCGAACGATAAACTGAGCTGCGCATAGTTCCCTAACGGACGTCAAACCAGGATACGAGTAACCCAAACTAGTCCACCAACGGAAACATAGTTTAAGCCTAAAGTTATAAAAATCAAACCTGTGTAGCAAAAAGTCAAATTTGTTTTATTAAATATCCTCGTTATATTAAATATCTCCGACGGGTAGCGTGGCGTAGTGGGGTAGACGCTCAGTAGCGAAATTGGCGTTGCGGGTTGGATTCCCAAATTGCAAAATAAATATTTTATTTTTAATTAGTCTGGGTATTTGTGATGCATCATTTAAATTCACGTTCCCTTTTCTTACTATCGTGCTTGTGGAGGCTTTGCAGATTGTTCATTTCAATATATGAGTAAAAAAATAATTTCCATGTAAAAAAAAAACTAAAATTAGGTAGTATCAAGATTTTTTTTTAAATTGGCAGAAACCTTCATGAAGTGCATGTGAGATTATTTTATATACTAAGAGATGTCTGAAAAACATAATTTTCGTTATTTATTAAACTTATATTTCGATCCGTTATTAAATTCACAATATTTTTAGAAGAGAATTGGTAAACTCAGAATTTGTGAACTAAGATATGTATTTGTGTTATTATAAAACACAAAAATATTTATTTTCTTTGTATTTTTATAGATCCAAGAATCCAATTATGAAAAATTGGAAATAAGTTTTGTTGGATTTTTTTTCGGATTTATTAATGGCAATCTCGAGGCATTATCGAAATCGAAATTGTATTTTTCTTTATTTTAAATTTTAAAATAGGCATTTTTAAAAACAATATTTTATTCTTGTACAGTTTTTTTTAATCATATATGAACTTTTTCACTATTCCAATTATAAATTAAAAAAAAAAAAGTTATATCTGCAAATATATAATAATTATACAATAAACAAATAGTTTTTAACTTAAATCATTACCAAAATACATTTTCTTCATTCACGAGCATTCGTTATCAACAGCAATTCATTCATAACCCCCAAAACCCACCCCTAGAGCTAGAGACTGGGATTTAAATCTCATGCTGTATAGGTAGGGGGATGGAGAAGGCTGTACGATGAAACCTCAAGTCTACATAATTTAATAACGGGAAAATTTTACATTTTAAATCAAGGGAATTCAATGATGAAAGAATATTCTTAATTTTTTGATTATTTTAAGTAAATTTGTTGTAAGTTTAAAAAAATTATAATTCTTATATTTCTATTAATATCTCAGCCAATATTAAAATTAAATGGAAGTCTTGGCAGGGTTTACAGAAGTCTTTGAGTGCAGGGTCTTTAGGTACAGGGTGTCTTTGGCCGATTCCACTCATGATTGACAGACACATTTCTCAAAATTCAAAATTCAATGTGGGGAATATCCAGAATTTGTTACAAAAAATCGACTTTTTTATAAATTGAGAGAAAGAAAGCGAGATTGAGAGATTGTAGGTTAATGTGCTGATTAGATCGAAGCTATTTCAACGTGAGAAGATTATATATCGCCATTTCTTTCATTTTGAAAATTAATCGAATGTTGTAATTCGACATTAAAGACCATCAATTTTTTGTTAATAGTTTCAAGATAGTAAACATTAGCGTAGAACACATTAACACTACAATAAAAACAAATCCTTTTTTCGCAACTATATTCAATTAACCATTTTATTATTTTAGTTAGTATAATAGTTGTGTGTAAATACATTTTAAGTTTCCATTTGAAAGAATCCAAACCTTTGATGGTTCTTTTTCTATTCTGTACTTTTTTTATACATTAATACACATCTGTCTTTAATAATAAGAAAATCATCTTTTTTTTTATTACGATTACATTAATACGTTTTCTTTTAAAATAAATTATCATGAGATTTAATGACGATAGTGACATGTTTTATCAAATATTTATTTTTTAAATGCATAAATTAAATATATTATTTTGAGAAATAAAAATACTGATTTTTGATCCACTCAAAAAACGAAGTATTTTTATTTCTCAATATAGTATATCAATAAGATCCGCAAAGTAAATGCTTTCAATAATCAAAATTTAGCTTAAATTTAAACTAATTTAAAAAACGCATAATATTTTTGCATAAACTCACGTTTTATTTTTTTTTAATATTTCTAAGTTTAAAATGACTTGTGTTATATATTTTTTTAAATCCTGCTCCATTCTTTGATGGCCTATATTATTTTATCTTTTTTTTATCTAAGAGGAAGTTTGGGATTAGTAATAAAAATTTAAAGTTGAAAAATTGCAAGGTAGAAAATCTGAGCTCGAGGGTGGTTTGCTGGAAGGTAGGAATCTCACTCTAGGGGTTGGGATAGTGTGGAGGGGTGAAAATCACCAGCCCGTTGGCCAGTAAGGTTTATCTTATCAAAACCCAGAATTAACTGCCAAGCGATAAAGTTTAGCGCCACTACTTTGAGGCTTAAGGGTAGACACGAGCTACGTTTCACGGAATGCTTTAACTTACTGTTTCAGTGTCACAATTCTTTTAAGGAAATTAAAATAAAGGGAAATTATTTTAAAATCTACGTTATTGGGAAATCGCTCTTATTATATGAATTCGACATAGCTATTTTTTTTATAATTCTTAGGTTGGTATATACCCGTGCTGACCAGATATATAAAAAAGTCTTTGTTATTTAGCAGATTATCGTTGCAATATTAAATAAACGTTACTTGAAATACCGATCAACGGTTATCAAATACAAATCATTCATCTTCAAAATCAGCTAAGGAGTTGTCAATAATTCAATTGATGCATATTTTTTCATCGATTTTTATGCATTTCTTTTTTGCTCACAATAAACACCAAAATTAATTAAATATGTCGAAAGATGTTAGACAAAATTTGATGTTTTTTATTGATAACAAACATTTGTGAAGACGAAACTAAAAATTGGGGATTAACAGGGCTTACGTATTACAAAGTGAAACATTCACTGTTTTACCGATGATTGACAAACACACTACTCGAATTTCAGAAGTAATATTTATGCTACATTTTAAAACATCTTCAACATGCTTCTTCGATACCAGATACGAGTATTATTGATTTTTTTACTAGCAGAAATTTTCATATGTGTTTTACTAAACCAATCATATAAAATCTTTTTATGAATAACTCACAAGTGGAGTTTACTCCACTTGTGAGTTATTCATAAAAAGATTTTATATGATTGGTATAAAATCTGGTGGATAGGGTTTTAACCCTAAATTAGTGAAGAAAAATTTAGACGCACTCAAAATATGATGAACATTTTAAGATATCTGTATGTGTGTGATTCTGATTTTCAAGAGAATATAAACGAAATAACCCAAGTAAAATGAAAAATGTTTTCAAATTAGTAATAAAAAAACGCTCAGAAATATAAAACCATCTGATAATGTTTCAACCATTATATTTCATAGTTTCGTAGGTAAGGGAAATTTAATAGAAAAGATAGAACATTAAAAACCACTTTCAACTCATTATAAAAGTAGAAAACAGCACTCGCTCTATAAACAGGCCTTTGTGGCGTTCTTTTGATAACCCCTGACCTGCTGAAGAGGCTATTCTGTGTAGGCTCGCGTGGCCCACTTTACTGCCCCTGAGGCGGCGATAAGTGTATTTACCGAGTGATAAAATATTTTATTTACACCCTGCGGGTAGCAGGGGTCGAGGGAAATGCGTTAAATTATAATAAGCCTTTTCACCGCCCAGATAATATTTTTTTATAAAAAGGCCGTAACGGAACAATTACATGCTTTGAAAGTGAAAAATATCAGCGGTTAAGATTACTTTTGAGAAATTTTGTATAATAGCATAATAATCCATAAAACTCCAATGGCCATTACATATATCATAATGGAAAACATTATCGTGAGTATATTTAGAAGGAAATAAAATACCCAAAAGCGAATATTTATGTTTCAACTTACCTTAAGGAAATAAACTATTTATTTTGCCCTAAAACGATTTGAGAGAAAATTGACCCCTTTTTAGTTATTTCTCTTAAAAAAAAGATTATTAGAGCAACATTATTATGGAATTGACTATACAAATGAAGAAAACATAAAAAAATCATCCCTTATCATCCCTTAAATATTTACGAGTCACTAACGATAGTTAAACTGCGGCATACTAGAAAAATTAATAATAAATTAATAACAATTGGCACAAACCATTAGCTCTGAAACAAGAATACCGAAATATGTGATATTTAAAATATGTCAATTAAATTTATTTAATTTATTTATTTTCAATTTTAATTCGACTCCCATTTTTTTTAATAAAAGAGAAGTATTCGTGTTTTTTATTATTTACAAAAATACTTCAATTTCATACTAATTCTGTCAGCCTAAGCAGCTCATTATTAGAAATAAGTATCAAATTGTGGTAGAGTGGGTTCAGACCGAGAAACTCTTACTCAAGAGCCACGACACTAACCACGGGACCACAACCCGACACTTATGACTTAATGTATCCATTTAAATTTTAAATTTCGCTTAATAAATACTACTTTTTATAAAAAAAATATTGCCACACTTATTTTGATGCATACACCGCACGGTATTTGAAAATGATCCGAAATACGTGGAAACATGTTTTGCTTTAGATTTTTTTAAATGGTAAGCTTAATTTCAATTTGAAATATATAAATGAATTGGTACAAAAATAGTTGACTTTGATTGGTGTTTTTATATATGTACAAAAGTTTTTAAAACTAAAATTTTATCGGAATTTTTTTCTTCAGGAACACGCACAAATACGAATATAGGCGAAAAAATATAGACCGACGTTCGTAAAATACCAAAATTCATCGTTCCATAAAGTAACTATCTTCAAGAGTCTGAAAACAAATTTTCTACCTCCTATAACTCGGGGTAATCGATATTTAAGAAGTGCCATGAATGTTAATGTCGATACCTCTTATATTTCCCTTACTAACTGCCGAATAAAATTTTTATATCTACACTCATGTATGCTCGCCGGGTAAGAAAATATAAATGCCCTTAAATTTGGTTTTGTTACTTTTATCGCGTTATGGAAAAAAATGGATATTAAACTTTGAATTGACTGGAACAATAATTGTTTGAATTCTTATTTGATGATATGAAAAATACAATTTTAATGTTATTGAATATTAGGATGCTTACTAGCTGTATCGAAAATCATTTTTGCATACAGAGTTGATTCGAGTTAATATCATGATATAGTTTTTTTTTTAAATTGCAGATATGTTTTAAAATCGGTTTTACTTTAAAAATAAATTCGAAACGAGATAGTTTTTTTTCCCTTAAGAATTAAATAATATTTTATTTATTAAAACATTTAAATATCTTGTCTACTTTAAATTACAAAAATAAAAAAAAAAATGGTTTATTTTATTCTCATTCCATTTTTCGGCCTGACAATTTCTTTGACAAATTTTCAAGCTTGTCAAGCTTTTATACATGTATAATAATACATGCTTTTATACATATATAATACTACTACTGACCATTATTCTCTTTCAATGGTGCATAGGGCACTTCATTCAATCGATGAAATGTTAGGTTAGGTTAGGTTATGTTAATTATATGAAAATATTTGAAAATATTACATTAATTTTATGAAAATATGGAGCCAACATTCTGTTTTTAGTTTTTTTTCTTAAAAACAATATGTCAATTAGTTTATGAGAAAATATTTTAATATCCGATTTTTTATATTTTTTATATATTGAATCGACAAAAAGGAAAGATACGAATATGTGCGACAAGGGAAAGGAAATATGGAAGGAATAGTTGATACTAAATGGATGAAACATGAAAATAGTATTTTTGACTTGGCATATATATCATATTCCAAACCGATTATTTCAAATTTCTACCAGGAGAACATAAATTTCAATGGGTACTTCAAGATACTTCATACCTACTCAGTACTCGGTACACAATAAGATGGTGCGAATTCGTTACGGCTGACGCAAGACATTAAAGTTAGCAAATTACGGTAGTTTGGAGATAATGTTTCTTTATTGCTAGACACTTATACCATCGGACAAGTCGCCATTAGCGCTATCTCGATTATACCAGCTGCTTTATTCTGACCCCATCGAGTTCAGTTCCATTGCAAGATAACGTCTGTTTTTTTTTTTAATTCTTCGCACATATTTCTGCAGGTAATATTTTAATTTCTAAAAAAATGTTTTGTATTGTTTTTTTTATTTTTTTGTTCCATGCATATACAAAATACTTACAAAAAACTAACAAACCATCACGCCGCTTTCAAGCAAGGGTAGGCAGAGAGGATATATAGCCACTCCACTTTTTCTTTGTAAACATTCTTCGCCTCTTCCACATTCACGCCTCTCTTAATTCATACCCACCGATTATTCTGATTTTTCTGATTGCATTCATACTACTTCATAATACTTGATAATGCCAAGTATGTCATATACTGAAGCCAAATGATAATGATAAGTTTTTCTCGGTCTTCGTCTGCTCTAATTTCCAACTGCGTTTGCCTCATAACTTTGCTAAACCGTTCTTTTATCACTCATTCGTTCCACGTGTCCAAATCATCTCAACACACCTTTCGTACTTTCATCAAGAATGCTTAAAACAGCCTTGCTTTTTTTCCTTTGATCATCAATCGTTTTCCACACATTTGTCTGAGAGATCGCATTCAGACCAAATTCAACCTACTCTCATAATTTTTTACCAACTCCATGCGTTGCTTTTATACTCATGGATTGGTACCAGGATTCCATTACAAATGCATTATTCTGATTTTTTATTGTGACATGTACTTCGGTGCATTCCGCATCATTTAGGTGTTTGAAAATGAAAATAACTTCTGGAAACGGTAAACCTATATTAAGGTCATATGTTTCACTTATTTATTTGAAAAATAATTAGGTTATAGAAAACAACATTCAATTTTGGGACCACCTTCCCTCCCATTTTTAAATTACAATTTATATAAATAAATATTTGCTAAGTATTCCTAATACATATCGGGATATACAAAATAAAAATGTTAAATTACATATTATGAATAATAATACAAGCTTTTTACAAAAAAAATATGTTCTTTAAATCCTTTGAAAATGACCTATAGAGGACTGTATTATTATTTTTTTAATGTTTCTATTTTCATAATAAAAATTTCGTTACAAAAAATAATGTATTCAGGAGAAAAATAACGGTTTTTATAAATTTTTCCGGAATACATCAAAACACGTATCAAATAGATTTTGATAAATAGTGGTATTCACCACGTAAAACTTACGACGTGTAGAGGACTGTATTAATATTTTAAATGCTTCTATTTTGAATACAAAAATTTCCTTACAAAAAATAATGTAATCAGGAGAAAAATAAAAAAAACCGTGTTTGAAAATGATTCGGATTGCTTTGAAATACGTGTCACAATTGGTTTTGAAAAATACTTGTATTCACCAAGTAAAACGTAAATAATTATAAAAGAAGTCCTCAAGTTTAACGCGACACCAGAATAAGACATGGGGGTACGGAAAATATTTTGTTTGGTAGGTACCAATTTATTAAGCAGCCATGGAAGGTTTATTGTCTGGTAATGAATGGCTTTGCCACGTATTTTATCTTAGGAAAAATGCTGCCTCCATTTATAATCATCGTTACTTTTTTATTTGGATTTTCTCGAAAATCGTAAATTGGGATGGTAATAAAATCAGATAATAAAATGCGAAAAACAAAAGAAGCAAATTAAAGAATATTATTACCATTTCAAGGCTTGCGTCAATACTATGGAGGTTAGGCAAAATGAAACTAACAGACAAATTTAATTATATTTTTTTTTAATATTAATTTTAATTTTTAAATACCACATTTTCTTAAAATCTATTGTAACACGTGTTTTGATACATTCCGCATCATTTTCAAACACCGTACGTGAAGCTAAGTCAAAAATTAATAATTATGACCTTGGGACGTTGAAGGATGAAGCATGGTTGTTTGAAAATTTCTTTTATTTATTAATTTATCATTATATTAATTTTTTATTTCAATGGGAACAAAAAAATCAGAGGGATGCTTGAGTCATTGTCATATTGCTTATGTTCTTTTATTAATATGTTCATGAATTTCTTTTTTTTTAAATTTTGTAGTTCATGACTTATCGTATAAATAAATATGGAATTACTCACATTATTTAGAAAGACCTTAGGACACCTGACATGATGAAGTATTTCAAATGCTTGAAATTAATCAGATCAAGAGTCAGAATATTCATTAGGAAATCCATGAATATGGAAGTGGAACAAGGATATTATCTAAAAGTAACGTCAATTTTCGTCATTTCTGAAATTTTGATTGGTTTTGTTTTGCATAACTATGTCCAATTTCAATTCACAA
>NW_028280913.1:0-62500 GCF_059751285.1 Brachycentrus maculatus
ATACAAATAACACAGAAACAGTGCTTGAAAAATGAAAATAAAAATAAAGTAGAAAAAACTTCTACGAAAGATAAAATAAAATATACTCCAGGAAAGAAGAATTTAGAAGTAGATTGTCTAAGCAGGAATCCAGTATTAAAATCGAATGAAAATGCAGATGAACAATTAAAAGTTGTTAATTTGGTTAAATTAGAAGATATTTTAAAAGATCAGAATAAAAATGAAGACATACAAATAACACAGAAACAGTGCTTGAAGAATGAAAATAAAAATAAAGTAGAAAAAAATACTACAAAATATAAAACAAAATATACTCCAGGAAAGAAGAATTTAGAAGTAGATTGTCTAAGCAGGAATCCAGTTTTAGAATCGAATGAAAATGCAGATGAACAATTAAAAGTTGTAAATTTGGTTAAATTAGAATATACTTTAAGAGATCAGAATAAAAATGAAGGAATTCAAAAGAAAAAAACACATTTGTTCACAATCCATTGATTGAAAAAAAACTGTGTCTACTTTAAAAGGGTCAAGAAGAAAAAAAAAGAAAAAAAAAATTACAAAAAAAAGAAAGAAAAAAAAGAACGGAAAAAAGAAAAAAAAAAGAATGAAAGAAAAAAAAAACAAGAAAGAAAAAAAGAAGGAAAAAAGAAAAAAAAAAAAAAAAACTTTATCATAGCACTAAACTTATACCAGTCCCTTCACTACAAGAAGATGATCCGGAGGACGAGTGAAAATTTTACTATGAATTTTCATCCCCAAGGGGGGAGATGTAATAAAATAACTAGGTACCTACCTATACATTTTATTAAGTACTTACAAATAGTACCTACATAAAACAGTTCTACCACTAGATGTCGCATGCGTCGCTCAGAATAAAACAAAAGACTTGCTTAATTTCCGATAATAAAGACTTCCGATAATATTATTAACTGTCAGAATCAGATAGATAGATAGATAGATAGATATAAAAATTATTATAAAGATAAATTTAGAATAAACTTTAATTATAAACTTTAATTACAAAGCAACACATTGTTTATTTTATTATTATACACCCACTTTACATATTATTTACACGCAATTTACAAAAGAAAAATATTACCACGTTATATATATATATATATATATATATATATATATATATATATATATATATACATATATATATATATATATATATATATATATATATATATATATATATATATATATATATATATATATATATATATATATATATATATATATATATATATAAATATAAATATAAATATATTATATATTTTTATACAACTCCTTACCTCTCAATAACTCTTCTTTTCAAAACCGTACAATTATTAAGAAGAAAAACTTATTTGTTCAAGAAATTGGTGTATTAAGAAAAAATCAATTACGTAAAATGTTACCTGGATTTAGAGAAAATGTTGCGACTTAACGAATACTGAGCCTTAAAAAAAGGGCGGTGAAATGTAATTATTATTCTATATTGGTAGCGCTTCATATATTGTACTTTTAGAATATTTTTTAATTTTTAATTTTAATTTTATTTTAAAAGAAATATTTCGTAGTCATACAGGAGAAATTGACCAAAAAATCCCAAAGCGATTTTAAACTTGGAAGAATATTGACTTGTTAAAAATTAGTAACTGCATTGATGTTTATTTTCTTGCCAAGCAAAAGTGATTTAAACGGCCTTCCTGAACATTTTACGTTTTGTTAGTTGGTCACTTTCTCCCGTAAGACTACGATTTGTGTTTTTATTATTTACAAAAAAATATATTTCATACTATTATATGAGCCTAAGCGGCTAATCATTAAAAATAGGTATCAAATTGTCTTGATTTTTTACAAAATACTTTAGTTTCATACTATTTCTCATTATTAAAAATAGGTAGGAGTGGATTCTAACCCGAAACCTCAGACTCAAGAGTCCGCGATACTAAACACGTCATCACAACCCGACGCTGTAAATTCGAAAAATGCTGTGCAAAAGCAAACGATTTTCACTGATTCGCAAACGAACTGCTGATGTTAATGTTGTAAAGTATCAGCTCGCAACCGTGTGCAAAATTTGGAAAGCGTGCCTTTGCAGATGCGAGACCGATGGCACGGCAGGACCAGCAGTTCGAATTTGTGAAAGTTTGTTTTATTTCCCATCGCTAACATTATCTGAATCGTATCCAATATGTTCCTTTTAAGAAATGATGATGATTGTTGACTTTGATCAGTGATGTGGGGGCCGCTGGGGTCTCGAGAAGTTCTTAATAACCAAGATCACTCATTTCCCCGTTCACGGCAAAGTTGTGCCTTTTAGAACCCTCGATTTGAATTATACAGTACGATTCCGCTGTGGGGTTGTTTGTATTGATGCATCCCAAATAGTTACTTTAAACTTCTTAAAAGTCAACTCTATAATAACTCTATAGTATCTTAGTACAAAAGAATTTCTTAGAGGGAATCCTGCTAGTTGGAGTATAAGTAACACAAGCTAGTGCAAGTATGTGTATGTAACCCCGAATTCCATAGATATTACTGTTATCATCTTTTCCTACCTACTACTCTACTACTCCTCGTCTGCTTCATAATCCATACAGCAATGCTATCCTTCACTTTTGTCAAGTGTGCATTTATATGAATGAAATATGCATTAAAATCCAAAATTATTTACAATGCCACCCAATTCTAGTATAAAAAAAACACGGGAATTGCCCCGTCGCATCGTTCCTTACTATGCACACAATTCTTTCATTACGGTAAAATATCTATACCCCAAATCAATCAAACATAACATATAAAATCCCAGCTTCAAATCACATCATTTTAAATGGTTTACGACCTTCACATATTTCGTAATATACATATGTAATGTACAAATTTTTCACTGAATACATACATTTTATATATATATATAAGTTCACAATAGTGTGAGATTTCGCTCTTTCGTCTAATTTATCGGTTTGTACATCTAAATTTTCCCTTTGCATTTGAATTCACCATATATTCTATTTTATATGACATTATATTTTCTCTCTGTTTTTATGAAAGGTGAAATTTTGATTATACGAATGTTATTAGGTTAATCTTTAATCCCAACCCCATTCGACTCGAGTGTCCCACGCGGGGGAGTCCCATCAATCAATTACCCGCAGAGCGTGACAAGCCGATGTTCCGTCAAATAGGATCTAACCAGCGATGCTGATTTGACAAATGAAAACGAAGCAGCGACAGCGCTGTGATTTAGAGTACCTACATTCATGAATCTCTTCCGCGCCCTTTTGTGGACATATTTTTAATGACGTTGAATTCGATTCCGACTGATTTCGCAAATCATTATGGTTTGCAATATTTCGGAGTATGTTTGTATTTTATATAAATCCTCGAGATATTTTTATCATTTTGCAATAGACGCAACAACAGAGGAGAAACATTTTTCAAAGGGCTATAGTATAAGCTACTGTGGACATTCATATTCACCGTAACGGTCACATGTAACGGTTGCGTTTTTATAAGTCATGCGGGTAAGTTAGGATAGGCACTGCTTTTCTGCCTATACAAAATTCATACCCCTGGTTGTACCATTGTATATGACATGCGGTAGGTGTGCAAGTACCCAGGCGATAAGGCGATCGTAGCCCTGTCAGTGGTCGGCAAACCGCGGCTCGCGAGCCGTATGCAGCTCTTTGGCCCCTTGAGCAGGTTCGCCTATAGATGTGCGCCACCGACACCATGTGCAGATATGGAAATATTGTTGTAAAAGAAATGTGAAATTTTGTTTTCATCGTAAGTGGTCTGCTTTGAAAGATCTTGAGAAGGAAGGCATAATGATTTTTAACAACGTGAATAGTATTCTTAAGTCATACGATCAAATAAGAATAGTGAACTCTAGTTTTTTCCCTTTTCGGTTCTACATATTCATAAGAACAATATTTTTTGAGCATGACCCTCAGGGTCATTAAAAAATCTTACAATTAATGGAACTCG
The DNA here is from genome assembly GCF_059751285.1 of Brachycentrus maculatus. NCBI lineage: Eukaryota > Metazoa > Arthropoda > Insecta > Trichoptera > Brachycentridae > Brachycentrus > Brachycentrus maculatus. The sequence goes on from NW_028280913.1 coordinate 3,982, forward strand.
ATAATCGTACCTAAAATTAAAAACGTCTTTATAAAAAACCTAACAATTTTTTTCAAGGAGATGGAAAGCCACAGTTAACATTGAATGTTCACCAGTAATTTTCATTTTATGAATACCTTACTTACTTATCACTCAGCATGATATGAAGTGTTATTCAATGTACCTTTAGTTTAATTATAGCACCGCACCGTATGATCCTGTTTGTGGAAAACGGATTACGGACAATTGAATTCTTCACAACAATGTGCATGTACTTTTTTTTACTAGGAAATTATTTAACGACACTCGAAAAAGAATAACATTACCTAAAAAATACTACATGTTTTTCTGTTTGAATGTTTGCAAAATCAAGATGTTTTTAAAAACATTTTCATTAGTTCATCGGTCGTTCGGATGGTTTTGATCCGATATCCTGATCCTGTCAAACGAATGTAAACAAATTAAATAATTTGCAATATGAAAATGATTATTTAATATATTTGCAGACAAAGTCAACACGAACTTTGCCTCCGTATACCGGAAGATATATATTTTTTTACAATATTATACTTCTCTCCTGATTCCAAAAGATTAAGTATTACTTAAAAAAATCTATAATTTCTTATTACTATTAGCAGAAAAAGTTAATATAGGGTTATCCAATAAGAGGTTTTATTTTGATATTTGAAAAAAACTAGTATATTTTGGGATAAATCAATGAATATTTATTGCATTGTTAAGAGAAAAGTATGCGATTAACGATGGAAAACGATATCAGCCAAATAGCCGCCATGGCTACGGCTGCAGCACCATATCCTTTTCATGAAATTTTCCATGACCAATTCGCACATTTGCGGCTGTATGTTCTCGATAACTTCACGAATTCCATCTTTGAGGTCTTCAATCGATTGTGGAGCATTGGCATAGACCTTATCTTTCACGTGGCCCCAAAAAAAAAAAGTCTCAAGGTGTTAAATCATAAGATCTCGGGGGCCAACTGTTATCACCTCTTTGAGAAATAACACGGTCAGGAAATTTTTGTTGCGAAATTGCGATTGTTTCGTTGCTTGTGTGGCATGTAGTGCCGTCTTGTTGAAAATAAACGTCGTCCACATCAATATCTTCCAGTTCCGGCCATAAAAATCATTAATCATAGCTCGATAGCGCAATCCATTCACCGTAACAGTTGCACCAGCCTCCCAGATCGACGAGGAATCGACAAACCTGGGTTTTCGTCAACACTGCGGGCTACAGCAGCAATATTCTCAATTGTTCTTGAGCGATGCACACGGTTTCGATTCTTTACATCACTAAGTTGTCCCAACAGCTCAAATTTTTAACAAGTTTCACTATTGCTGGCCGAGAAGGGGCTTCACGACGACCAAAAAGTGCTTTAGTTTCGCGAACTGTGACTGCAAAGTTTTCATCATTTCTGTTGTGAATTTTACCAATTTCAATGCGTTGTTGAAGCGTGTATCGTTGCATTTTTATTAAATGCGTAGTTTTTACTTGTTAAATGTCAAAAGATGACTTCAAAAGTGGCAGTTGCCTAGATAGCCGGCTATTCAAAATGAAACCTCTTATTGGAAAATCCTATATAAAGATATTGTTATAATTCATTACACACACTCGGTTGGACAGAAGGGTGATGATAGGAGAAATGAGTAATACATTACGAACATCTAGACGCGATGAAAATAAATATGTCTTAAATTTATTTTGCAATTTTCACGGAAATCGAATCCAAGTTTGCCACAGCGCCCGTCATTATTAATAGAATAGAAACCCTTAAACCAAAATGTAAACGCTTTAAATTAAGTGTATTTTTTTATTTAATCCCATATACAATATTAAGCAATAATTATATAATACTAACATAAAACCCACAAAAAATTATTAACATCGAGTGAATCTTCAATTTATATTAAAGCATTTTTATTTATGAAATATCAAGTACTCTTTTTTTTCTGATTTCGATTATACATATCAATTTTCATATGCGTTTCAACGTGTCCAATCGTCTCTTTGGAGTTATTTTTTGTTAAAAAGTAGTCGAATCTCCATCTTCCACAAGGGATACCAGTTGGTAAAGCTGTAGCATTGATCGAAAAACCTTGAAGGTATATGGTTCCAAACTAGAGAAAAAAAATCTATTAGATTCCGCACATCCAAACACTTTAACAAAGTTACAAAATACAAATATAGAATATTAACCACCTCATTGACTGTTAAATATCGAATGCGTATAAAATTTATTTGAAATATAAAAACCAATTTGAAACATAAAGGTCTGAGCGTAATACGCCTTGTGTCCCATCGAGATGTCGGGGATAAGGTAAGGAAGTATAGGATTATTCACTACATTCGAAAATTATGCCGCTCGTGATGAGGCAAAGTTAAAAATGGTTAAAATGATTCGATAATGTCTTTCTATGTCACTGTTTATGTACGAGTATATATATGGTATGCTTGTCTGAGAATAAAATAAATAAAATAAAATAAAGCAATATGTGGTAATTAAATGGCAAAACTAATTGTCATTAAATTATTTATCTACACAATGGTAATTATTTAATTTTAATGAAACGTATCTGCATACTTACCAAGGGACATTTTTCTGGCACATTTGAGTGTTTTCTAACAGTCTTAAAAAAATCGTTTTTACTACTAACGTAATCAATTAATTGACATACGGGTATGTATATATCGATCATACTTCTTCTGTATTCATTGCTTCGCATTTCGTAGGAGGTCAACTTAAACTGAAAATGTTTTATAAACCAAATTAAGTAATATGGTATGTAAAGTGATTTGATCAGTTTTAATGAAATATAAACAGTTCTCGATAACAGATATTGGGCAATAGCTGAATCGATTTCGATAAATTGTGTAGACCCTGTGAGACATTTGAGTTATATCTTCTTAACATTCCCTCTGATATAGATCCAGTATTTGTGGTGCACAATAAACAACATTTTGAACCTTAAAAATTGTTTTTCTCAGTCTTCCAAAAAATCTTACATCGGACCTCATATTCCTTAGAAATGGCGCTTATTACGATAAAAGCTGAAACTGAAAACATCTGAAAATATTGTGCATTTCAAGAGGCTGTATTGAAAGTGAATTTGTCGGCTTGTCTGTATCCTGTGGGTATTCTTTTTATATAATTATATTTATTCCATTGTGTTTTTTATGTTGTAAAATGTGTAAGAAGTCATAAAATTTACTTATATTCACCATGAAATCACGAGATATGGGAACTATGAATGTGATGTTCACGTCTAAGGTATATGGACTTGACCTGTTGTATCGTCTTACTATGCAATGATTAATAACTCCGAATTTTGGATTAACATATTTCACTACGCATCGTTCAAATTGTATCCTCATCTAAAATAAAACAATGAAAAATATCGAGTTTCTAATATTTTATATTTTTAAAATTATCCATAATACGATCCTAAAAGTTAGTGTATTGTGTATTTTTTCCTGGCTAAAGGTTTTAAGACGGAACATGCTATCGATATAAAATATTCTCAGGGTCGGGATTCCACACGAAAGATATTATTTTGACCCCGTGGTGGTAACTTTGACTTTTCGACAAAACGGATCTACATTCGGTTTCAAAATGCCAAAGTCATTAGAAATAAAAGTCCAGAAGTAAAGTTAAGCTATTTACACCTCGTGATTTAAATATTAACTTCCGTATGGAATCCTTGTCAAGGTTGATTTATATGTCAACGTATGTTTTACACCCCGCTCTTACCATAGGTAAAACACAGTTAAATTTCTTGATATTTTGTTTTCTCGTTGTGACTGGTGATTAAAAGTGAAGGCCCTACATACGTTAAATGGCAAATGATTTTCTCGAAACCCAGGTAACATTTAAAATAAAATAAAAATTCTTCTTCTTAAAACAGATTTTTGTATTAAAAAATAAGTTTTTCTTTGAAATAAATATATAGTTTTGAAAAGAAAAGTTATCGAAAGGTAAGGAGTTAAAAAAAAATATAAAAATATTTTTGCAATATGCATTCCAAAAACAAACAAAAAAATCGGGCTTGAAATGACGTGCCGCTCTCAGCGCAGCCGGACGCTCAATGAATATTATTGCGAGTAAGGCTTTAATAAAAGGGCCATTGCATTCTGATGGCATTCTAATTACAATATTTTTTTCCTTCATTTTGACGGCCATATCCAATTTGTACATAATATATTTCCTTTTTTTATACTTTGTGATGAAATAATATGTTTTCCCTTTTTAAGTACCTGCATATAATATTGGTTCCAAAAGTATTTATCTAAACAAGAATAAACATATAAAACAAGGAATGATGCATTAGCCTGAAAAATTGTAATTATTTTTGCTTTATAGTTAGAAAGTAACATATTCCAGATATCGTCGTATATATGGTCCGCGAAATCATTGCCGAGGTTTTGCATTCGGTGTATAGGAGTATTGAATCCTGACAGTGTCCGGCTGTTAATACTTGACAGTTTCTCGTGTTTCTGGTTGGGGCATAAATATGTAGGTTTATTTTAGTTTATATAATTATATAATTATTATTATTATTATTATTCTTATTATTCTCGTTTAGGTAGGTACATATTTTTTTATGCAAATAAAAAGATTATCAAACTTACCTCCAGAGCAGGTTTTTTTGCTAAAATAAAGTGAAGGAGTACAATTGCAATAACAATTGTGGGAATGCGCAATACTAATCTTGATGACATTTTTGCGGTTATACCTATCGGGAAATAAACTGAGAATATCTTAATTTGACTTTAGGTACGTCGTGTCTGGGTGTTATGTATGTCCGTTGCTGACGCTGCGTTGTGACTGTCACGATCGGTCGCGATTATTGATGTGCGCCTGTGGATTAATGGTGACTATAATTATAACTTATCCTGATGCTGATTGCGGCTCTGATCATAATCTGATGATTGCACAAATCAGAGCCATGTTCAATATTATAAAAAGTTTTAGTACAGATATCAAGAAACAAGACGCTGATTTCAACGTAAACTCTCTGAAAATGTCGAACAGCGTTGGAACAATCTCAAGGAGAAAATTGTCAAGACTGCAATGAAGTATCAGGAGTCGAGAAACGAAAAGATGAAATCTTGGATATCAGACCCCACATGGGATATGATATAAGAATACTCTAGGTTCAATAAAGAGATACAAAAACATTGCAGACGAGATAAAAACAAACAAATTTTAGATATCTGTGCTGAGATAGAAGCAAAAACGAAAAGTATCACAACAAAGAATCTCTTCCAAAAGGTCAAACTCTTAATCCGCAATTTCATACCTCAGACATGAGCAATAGAGGACCACAATGGAAGCATTCTGACGGACTTTGGTAGCGTCTTAAAGAGGTGGCGAGGTTACTGCTCCGGACTATATGCCGAGAGCAAGGCGAGAGTTTCTGACACCAACAGTTTTATGTTTTATTGATAACAAGAAAGCTTTCGATTATGTGAAGTGGGAACATCTATGGAAAATACTCATGGGGATGGGAGTCCTATCCCATTTGATAAAACTCATCCACGGACTTTATGCCCAAAGTAAGGCAATCGTAAGAATCAACGGCATAAACACTGCATGTTTCCCCACTGAGAAAGGTGTAAGATAGGGATGCATACTCCTCTCTCCTGACCTGTTTACCATCTATGGGGAATACATAACGCGCAGGGTTCTTTACAAATGGAATGGAAGAGTGTCCATTGGTGGCGTAAAGCTGTCTTATATACGATATGCGGACGACACAACACTTTTGGCCAAAGACCCAAATGAGATGGTAGATCTCCTTCAACGATTAGAGATTGAGAGCAAGGCACTGGGACTGGAGATTAACTATAGTAAAACCAAGATCATGATTATAATCGATCTAAGAAGTTTAGTGATCTCGGGAATTTGCTCGTAGGTTTAGAGATAATAAACGAGTTTCAGTTCCTTGGATCTCAAATCAGCAATGAAGGAACTTGAGAAGGAAAGATCAAACGTCGTATCACCATCGCCAAACCACCCAGAAATGAGCAATAAGATGGAAGATAATTATGGCCAAAGATAAATAAAGTAAAAGAGAATGCATGTTAGTTCGTTTCTATCATTTTATTATATGAGACCATTTTATATATATCTGACTTAAAAAAAGGGTGGTGAAATGCAATTATTATTCGAAATGGGTAGTGCGTAATATATTGTAGCTTTAGAATATTCGAAAAACGATATTCGAATATTCCAAACAATTTCACCAATTCGCAAACGAACTGCTGTTGCCAATGTTGGTAAAGTATCAGCTCGCAACCGTGTCCGAAATTTGGAAAGCGTGCCTTTGCAGGTGCAAGCTCGATGGCGCGGTATGCCCTTCAACCAGCAGTTCGAAACTGTGAAAGTTTGTTTTATTTCCCATCGCTTACGTTATCTGAATCGTATCCAATATTTTCCTTTTTAGAATTGTGGAAGATTTTTGACTTTGATCAGTGATGTGGGGGCCTCTCGGGTCTCAAGCAGTTCTTAATAACCAAGATCACTCATTTCCCCGTTCACGGCAAAGTTGTGCCTTTCAGAGCCCTCGATTTGAGTTATACAGTACGATTCCGCTGTGGGGTTGTTTGTATTGATGCATCCCAAATAGTAACTTTAAACTTCTTAAAAGTAAACTCTGTAATAACTCTTTAGTATCTTAGTAAAAATGTTTTTTTAGAGAGAATCGTACTAGTTGGAGTATAAGTAACACAAGCTAGTGCATGTACATATGTGTATGTAACCCCGAATGCCATAGATATTACTTTTATCATCTTTTCCTACCTACTTTTACTCGTCTGCTTCATAATCCATACAGCAATGCTATCTTTCACTTATGTCAAGTATGCATTTATATGAATAAAATATGCATTGAAATCCAAAATTACTTACTATTCCACCGAATTCTAGTATTTAAAAAAACACCGGAATTACCCTGTCACATTGTTCCTTACTATGTACACAGTTCTTTCATTACGGTTAAAGATATCTACACCCCAAATCAATAAAACATAATAAAAAATATAATCTAAGCTTGAAGTTTTATCTTTTTTAATAGTTTAAGATCTCTGGATAAGGTATTTAAAAATATTATATTTTGAATGCACAAAATTTTTACTGAAGTATATATTTTTAATATAATAAAATATATGTTTACAATAGTACGCAGATTTCCTCTTTCGTCTAATGTCTAATTCATTGGTTTGTACACCTAAATTTTCCCTTTACATTTGAATTCACTATACATTCTCACACGGTCAACTGGAACCAGTGATGATGAAAATGCAAAGTCCAGGGGTAAAAATAAATTTATCTGGATAGTTAACCAAATTTAAATCAAATAAACGATGTATGACTTATAAATTAACTTTGTGACATGTGTTTCGATGCATTCCGCATCATCAGTATGTGAAGCTAAGTATATAAATTTGAGAGTAGTGGCAATTTTGTTCTCAGCGTAAGTGGTCTGCTTTGAAAGATCTGGAGAAGGAAGGCATAATGATTTTCAATACCTGGAATAGTATTCTCGAATTATACGATCAACACAATCATAAGAATAGCAAACTCTATTTTTTTTTCCTTTTTCGGTTCTACATATTTATAAGGACGATGTTTTTCGAGCATGACCCTGAGGGTCATTAAAAAATCTAACAGTTCATGGGAATCAATAATCGTTCCTAAAATTAAAAACAACTTTATAAAAACCTAACAATTTTTTTCAAAGAGATGCAAAGCCATAGTTCACATTGAATGTCCACCAGTCATTTTCATTTTATGGATACCTTACTTACTTATCACTCAGCATGCTATCAAGTATTATTCAATGTACCTTAAGTTTATTTATAGCACCGCATCGTATGATCCTGTTTGTGGAAAATGAGTCCATTGTAACAACGTATTATGAAAGATATAAACAGTTCAAACAAGTATTAGGGCGTAATTTTGTCGACCGACAATCAACATTAATTGTGGTAAATTTATTGTTTCGTTTTCGATAGAAGTCTATTATTTATAACGAACGGGGTGCCTATTCACAGTTATTGGTTTTTCACGTGTCTGTCATATGTCATCCGTCATCCAGTGAAACGACCGCGTGGAAATTTATTATACAATTATCGTTATAAATATTATAACGTACTCTGTTCGCTATTATTGGGGCTGCAAATAATATAGGTCGATGAACGTGGCTCGGGCATGGGCCATTTTAAATTATGCCATTATCAAAAATATTAAAGACAATGAATGTAAATATTAAATAAACTGAATGTAAATATTATATTATATTTACTGAATGTAAAATTTTTATATACTGAATGTAAATCACTTGCGGGCAATTGAATTCTTCCCAACAATGTGCATGTAGTTTTTTTTATTTATTAGAAAGTTGTTTAATGACACTCAAAAAAGAATAAAAAGACCAAAAAAGTACTAGACGTTTTTATGTTTGGAAAGTATGCAAAATCGAGATGTTTTTCAGAACATTTTCATTAGTTCATCGGTCGTCCGGAAGGTGTTGATCCGATATCCAGATCCTGTCATACGAATGTAAATAAATGAAACAATTTGTAATATGGAAATGTATATTTAATATATTTACAGACAAAGTCAACACGAACTATGGCCTCCGTATACCGGAAGATATATAAGATATAGAAAATAAATGTCTAAAATTCATTTTGCATTTTTGACGGAAATCGAACCCAAATTTGCCATAACGCCTATCATTGTTAATAGAATAGAACCGTTAAACCAAAATGTTGACGCTATGATAATTGCATTTTTTATTTAATCCTATATACAATAATAAGTAATAATTATATAATACTAACATAAAACCCACAAACATTTATAAACGTCGAATGAATCTTCAATTTATATTATTTAGCATTTACCCTTTTTTCTGATTTCGATTATACATATCAATTTTCATATACGTTTCAACAAGTCCAATTATCTCTTTGGAGTTATTTTTTGTTAAAGAGAAGTCGAATCTCCATCTTCCACAAGGGATGCCAGTTGGTAAAGCTGTAGCATTGATCACAAAACCATGAAGGTATACGGTTCCAGACTGGAGAAAAAAAAACATTATATCACATCCAAACACCTTAACATTTACATAGTTACAAAACAGGAATAAAGAATAAAAACCACCTTTTTGACTCTTAAATATCGAATGCATATAAAATTTATTTTAAGTAAAAAAAAAACAATTTGAAACATAAAGGTCTAACCGTAATACGCCTTGTGTCCGATAGGATATTTCACTAGTCATATAAGTATAGGATTATTCACTACAGTCGAAAATTATGTTGCTCGTGATAAGGCAAAGTTAAAAATGCTTAAAATGGTTCGATAATTTCTTTCTATGTCACGGCTTATGTTTATATAGAATGCTTGTCGGAGATGCGGAGGTGTCAATCCGAAGCTGACAACATCTGCGAGCGTCTTTCTGGACTTTATTAGTACAGGCAATTTAAGCATCAACCTAAGCAATTTCTTTATTTCTTAGAAGTGACTCTTCCAAAGTCCCTACCTGTCGGTTATCCGTTTCTCCTCACCACCTAATAATATTATGTTCCCGTCCTCGTTTATTTTTTATTTACAAATTGATTTATTATTCCGAATAATAAAGCAATTTGTGGTAATTAAATGACAAAAATTATTGTCATTAAATTATTTATCTACTAAATGGTATTTATTTGATTTTAATAAAACGTATTTGTATACTTACCATGGGACATTTTTCTGGCGCATTTGTGTTTTTCCTGATAGTCTTAAAAAAATCGTTTTTACCATTAACGTAATCAATGAATTGACATACGGGTATGTTTATATCGATCATACTTCTTCTGTATTCATTACTTCTTAATTCATAGGAGGTTATCTTAAACTGAAAATGTTTTATAAATCAAATTAAGTAATATACTGGTAAAAAGTGATCAGTTTTATTGAAATATAAACAGGTCTCGATAACAGATATTAGGCAATAGCTGAATCGATTTTGATAAATTGTGTAGACCCTGTGAGACATTTATGTCATATCCTTTTAACATTCCCTCTGGTATAGATCCAGCATTTGTGGTGCACAATAAACAATATTTTGGACATTGAAAAAAATGTTTTTCTTTGTGTATCAGCATTCCAAAAAATCTTACATCGGACCTCATATTCCTTAGAAATGGCGCTTATTACGATGAAAGCTGAAACTGAAAACATCTAAAAATATTGTGCATTTCAGGAGGCTGTATCGAAAGTGAATTTGTCGGCTTGTCTATATCCTGTGGGTATTCCATTGCGTTTTTTATGTTGTAAAATGTGTATGAAGTAAAAAAATATGCTTATATTCACCATTACATCACGAGATATGGGAACTATGAATGTGATGTTCACGTCTAAGGTATACGGACTCGACCTGTTGTATCGCCTTACTATGCAGTAATTAATAACTCCGTATTTTGCGTTAACATATTTCACTATGCATCGTTCATATTGTATCCTCATCTAAAATAAAATAATAAAAAATATCGAATTTGTAAAATTGTTTTTTTTTTCATTATCTATAATACGATCTTAAATGTTTGTGTAATATATATATTTTTGACCGGCTTTAGCCTTCTATAAGCCTTTAGGCTTAAAGACGGAACATCCTATCGATATAAGATATTCTCAGGGTCGGGTTCCACACTTAGACTTTCATTCGGGCGAAAAAAAATATTAATGGTTTTTTCGTCAACTTTAACTTTTTGGCAATACGGATCTACAGTCAGTTGAAAAATGCCTAAGTCATACGAAATAAAAGTCCAGAAGTAAAGTTTAAAAATAAATAAATTAATATCTTTTCTCTTTTTAAGTACCTGCTTATATTATTTGTTCGAAAAGTATTTATCTAAACAAGGGCAACCATATAAAACAAGGAATGATACATCAGCCTGAAATATTGTAATTATTATTGCTTTATAGTTAGAAAGTGACATATTCCAGATATCGATATGGTCCGTGCAATAATTGCCGAGGTTTTGCATTCGGTGTATAGGAGTATTGAATCCTGACACTGTCCGGCTGTTATTACTTGACGGTTTCTCGTGTTTCTGGTTGGGGAATAAATATCTAGGTATATTTTCGTATAGGTAGGTGTATAATTTTTTTATGAAAATAAAAATATTATCAAACTCACCTCCAGAGCAGGTTTTTTTGCTAAAATAAAGTGAAGGAGAACAATTGCAATAACAATTGTGGGAATACGCAATACTAATCTTGATGACATTTTCACGGTTGTGCCTATCGGGAAATAAACTGAGAATTTATTAATTTGACTGAAGGGATGTCGTGTCTGGGTATTATGTATGTCCGTTGCTGACGCTACGTTGTAACTATCACGATCGGTCGCGACTATGGATGTGCGCCTGCAGATTAATAGTGACTATAATTATAACCTATCCTGATGTAGATTGCGGCTCTTATCATAATCTGATGATCGCACAAATCAGAGCTAAGTTCAATATTATAAAAAGGAATAAGTTGAAAATTTTTAATCTCAATTAGCTAGCAATTACAAGTTTTGGTACATATATCAAGAAACAAGACGCTGATTTCGTAAACTCCTCTGAAAATATCGAACAGCGTTGGAACGATCTCAAGGAGAAAATTGTCAAGACTGCAATGAAGTATCAGGAGTCGAGAAACGAAAAGATGAAATCTTGGATATCAGACACAACATGGGATATGATATCAAAGCGGAAAGCAATGAGAGTAAAAGGGACCTCATCTTCAGAAGCGAGACAAGAATACTTTAGGCTCAATAAATAGATACAAAAACATTGCAGACGAGATAAAAACAAACAAATTTTAGTTATCTGTGCTGAGATAGAAGCAAAAATGAAAAGTATCACAACAAAGGATCTCTTCCAAATGGTCAAACTCTTTTTCCGCAATTTCATACCTCAGACATGGGCAATAGAGGACCACAATGGAAGCATTCTGACGGACTTTGGTAGCGGCTTAGAGAGGTGGCGAAGTTACTGCTCCGGACTATATGCCGAGACTTCAATAGCAGGAAGTCCTTCCTTTGAGAGTCAAACCATGGAACCCGACATTTTGGAAGAAGAGATTCGAGTTGCACTTAAGCTAAAATGCAACCCCCAGCAGTGACTGCATATAGGCTGAGCTTCTAAAACTAGGGGATAAGGGCATAAAAACAGTGCTAGATCTCTGTATCATCATATGGAGAACAGGAACATGGCCTCAAGAATGGGCAGAATCTGTCTTCATTCCTCTCACAAAAAAGGCTTGATCAAAAAATGTGAAAACTATAGGACAATAGCACTTATCTCTCACGCCAGCAATATATTGCTATGAAAGTATATTTACACATATTTATCAATGTGTAAGATCTGGTTCATATTTCATGTTTGTGATTTATAATGCACCGTTTTAATTTGGCCTGAACGACACTAAGGCTTCGCGATGGTTGATATGACCAAATCGTCAATACTGTTCAAACGAAGAACACTTATTCGTTGGATCATCAAATTAGCGAATTACCCTTTTGTTCGTAAAGCATTTATTATTTGATAATATGAACTGATTTATCTTCGTAATTTTCACAAACTCTGCAAATTATTAATGTCATTAACAATTTTATTTGTTCGTTACCTGCATCTATAGGTGTATAAGGCACTGTAGTTTCATCTTGGTTGTACCCAGTGGCGTGCAAATTAATTAGGGTAGGGAGTAGAGCTAACTAGTAAGGTAAGCTAGGTTCTACTTAGTAAAGTAGGATAGGTAACGGTTGCGTTTTTGTACGTCACGCGGGTAAGTAAGGATAGGCACTGCTTGTCTGCCTATACGGATTTCCCCCCCTCCGGTTATACCATTGTATATTACATACATGCGGTGGGTGTGCAAGTACCCGGGCGATAAGGCGATCGCCCAGGGCAGTGGTCGGCAAACCGCGGCTCGCGAGCTGCATGCGGCTCTTTGGCCCCCTGAGCAGGTTCGCCTATAGATGTGCGCCACCGACACCACGTGCAGATATGGAAATATTGTTGTAAAAGAAATGTGAAATTTTGTTTTCATCGTAAGTGGTCTGCTTTGAAAGATCTGGAGAAGGAAGGCATAATGATTTTTAACACCGGGAATAGTAAACGGCTTTATAAAAAACCTAACAAATTTTTCAAGGAGATGGAAAGCGATAGTTCACATTGAATGTTCACCAGTAATTTTCATTTTATGAATACCTTACTTACTTATCACTCAGCATGATATCAAGTGTTATTTAATGTATAATTATAGCACCGCACCGTATGATCCTGTTTGTGGAAAATGGATTGCGAACAATTGAATTCTTCACAACAATGTGCATGTACTTTTTTATTACTAGGAAGTTATTTAACGACACTCGAAAAAGAATAACATTACCTAAAAAATACTACATTTTTTTATGTTTGAATGTTTGCAAAATCAAGATGTTTTTCAAAACATTTTCATTAGTTCATCGGTCGTTCGGATGGTTTTGATCCGATATCCTGATCCTGTCATACGAATGTAAATAAATGAAACAATTTTTAATATGAAAAAGATTATTTAATATATTTACAGACAAAATCAACACGAACTATGCCTCCGTATACCGGAAGATATCTTTTTTACAATAATATACTCCTCTCCTGATTCCAAAACATTTAGTACTACCTACATAAAAAATCTACAAGCTCTTATTTCAATTAGAATAAATGGTTAATATAATATTAAAATATTGTAATAATTTATTTCACACACTCGGTTGGACAGAAGGGTGGTGATAGGAGAAATGAGTAATACATTACGAAAATCTAAACGCGATGAAAATAAATATGTCTTAAATTCATTTTGCAATTTTGACGGAAATCGAACCCAAGTTTGTCATAGCGCCCGTCGTTGTTAATAGAAAAGAAACCGTTAAACCAAAATGTAAACGCTATAAAAATTACATTTTTTATTTAATCCTATATACAATATAAAGTAATAATTATATTATACTAACATAAAACCCACAAACATTTATAAACATCGAATGAATCTTCAATTTATATTATGTAGCATTTACCCTTTTTTCTGATTTCGATTATACATATCAATTTTCATATACGTTTCAACAAGTCCAATTATCTCTTTGGAATTATTTTTTGTTAAAGAGAAGTCGAATCTCCATCTTCCACAAGGGATGCCAGTTGGTAAAGCTGTAGCATTGATCACAAAACCATGAAGGTATACGGTTCCAAACTGGAAAAAAAAAACATTATATCACATCCAAACACCTTAACATTTACGTAGTTACAAAATAAGAACACAGAATATAAACCACCTCTTTGACTCTTAAATATCGAATGCGTAAAAAATTTATTTTAAATGTAAAAACCAATTTAAAACATAAAGGTCTGAGCGTAATACGCCTTGTGTCCCATCGAGATGTCAGGGATAATATAAGGAAGTATAGGATTAATCACTACAGTCGAAAATTATGTTGCTCGTGATGAGGCAAAGTTAAAAATGCTTAAAACGGTTCGATAATGTCTTTCTATGTCACTGCTTTTGTTTAAATGGTATGCTTGTCGGAGATGTGGATGTGTCAGTCCGAAGCTGACAATATCTGCGAGCGTCTTTCTGGACTTTATTAGTATACGCAATTTAAGCATCAACCTTAGCAATTTCTTTATTTCTTAGAAGTGACTTTTCCAAAGTCCCTATCTATCGGTTATCTGTTTCTCCTCTCCACCAATAATATTATGTTCCCGTCCTTGTTCATTTTTTATTTACAAATTGATTTACTATTCCGAATAATAAAGCAATTTGTGGTAATTAAATGAAAAAAATAATGTCATTAAATTATTTAGCCACTAAATGGTATTTATTTCATTTTAATAAAACGTATATGTATAACTTACCATGGGACATTTTTCTGGTAAGTTTGAGTGTTTCCTAACAGTCTTAAAAAAATCGTTTTTACCATTAACGTAATCAATGAATTGACATACGGGTATGTTTATATCGATCATACTTCTTCTGTATTCATTGCTTCTCAATTCATAGGAGGTTATCTTAAACTGAAAATGTTTTATAAATATAATAAATATAAACTTTTTAACCAGTATATAACCAGTATAGTAATATACTGGTTAAAAAGTGATTTGATCAGTTTTATTGAAATATAAACAGGTCTCGATAACAGATATTGGGCAATAGCTGAATCGATTTCGATAAATTGTGTAGACCCTGTGAGACATTTGAGTTACATCTTCTTAACATTCCCTTTGGTATAGATCCAGTATTTGTGGTGCACAACATTTTGGACATTAAAAATATTGTTTTTCTCAGCCTTCCAAAAAATCTTACATCGTACCTCATATTCCTTAGAAATGGCGCTTATTACGATAAAAGCTGAAACTGAAAACATCTCAAAATAGTGTGCATTTCAGGAGGCTGTATTGAAAGTGAATTTGTCGGCTTGTCTTTATCCTGTGGGTTTTGCGATTTCTTTATTTATCAAACTTACCTCCAGAGCAGGTTTTTTTGCTAAAATAAAGTGAAGGAGAACAATTGCAATAACAATTGTGGGAATACGCAATACTAATCTTGATGACATTTTCGCGGTTGTGCGTATCGGAAAATAAACTGAAAATATATTACTTATTTATTTTTTTACAAAAATGTTAACAATATTAGTATATATCCACTTACGCGGTGAGTGGTTATGTACTAATATTATATTATTAACATTTTTGTAAAAAAATAAATAAGTAAAAATGACTAACCACAAAGTAAATGCGTTCAATGTTAATAATATTGAGAATATGAAAATATATTAATTTGACTTTAGGGACGTCGTGTCTGGGTATTATGTAAGTCCGTTGCTGACGCTACGTTGTGACTGTCACGATCGGTCGCGACTATTGATGTGCGCCTGTGGATTAATATTGACTATAATTATAACTTATTCTGATGCTGATTGCGGCTCTGATCATAATCTGCGAATTGCACAAATCATAGCCAAGTTCAAAATTATAAAAAGGAATAAGTTGAAAACATAAAACCTCAATGAGCTAGCAATTACAAGTTTTGGTACATATGTATATCAAGAAACAAGACGCTGATTTCAACGTAAAATGTCGAACAGCGTTGGAACAATCTCAAGAAAAAAATTGTCAAGACTGCAATGAAGTATCAGGAGTCGAGAAACAAAAAAAAGATGAAATCTTGGATATTAGACCTAACATGGGATATGATATCAAGGCGGAAAGCAATGAGAGTAAAAGGGACCTCATCTTCAGAAGCGAGACAAGAATACTTTAGGCTTAATAAAGAGATACAAAAATATTGCAGACGAGATAAATGCTATTTAATGCACCTTCAGTTTAATTATAGCATAGAGTTTTTTTTTATTTAAAGTTTATCGGAACAATAAACTGGGCACATACCTATTTAATTTAAAGTTTATGTAAGTAGTTTGAATCTCAGAACAAACCTCAATCACTGCTGTGGATATTTGGCTCTGTTGATCAACGAGTTTTCCGACCACTGGCCTAGGGTAGCAACATTTAGGGGCGGCATTTAACGTATCAAAATAATTTGGCTATCAGCATCAAAATGTCCGAAAATAAGAGGGAAAATATGGCAACCCTACGTTACTACACATATTTCAGGAGACCCCGTAGTAATTGAACTCTGAACGATAATTTGTCTATAATTAACTTTTTTTGGCGCATCGTATTTTATTTTTATTTACGAGTATTAAAACTTCTTGTACAAAATATTTACACTGGTGGGCTTATTGCCAAGAAGCATAACTTACATATACCATACATAGATCCCCATGGAAACCCTATAAAATTACTACTAAATGATCTTTATGCTTATTTATTTTAATTATGTGTATTCATGCTCATGAACAATGTATATTGCAAGGCAGGAATATTTTCTCTTCTTCATATTGAATAATACAATAATGGAACCTATAACTAAAATTACTCGCAGACGAGTGGTGGCTTATAAAATATAATTAAAACTAAAATTATGAATTTCCACTTAATACAGCGTAACAAAGTGGAAATAAAATTACATCATGATTAAAAGCATATCTATGTATGCATATATGAATATCGTTTGGATATTGTATTTCTCAAATTGAAGACATTAAAATGCTAAAAAAATAAGTAAATGAATTATATACATGTTAATCTAAGAAAGAAAAAAACACATACAAAAAATAATTATTATAAAAGAAATTATATTGCCAACATACATAAACAATAAATAACAAGTGTAAGTCCCTCTCCAAGCACAGGAGCTAGACTCTTTATTGGAGAGAACTGCGTTATTAATTTTAAGGTTGTAAAAATAGAAATGTCTAGAAAATGAATTCAAATTATAAAAAAAAACTATATTTAATTATTAAAAAAATAAAAATATATGCCGGACAACATGTAACACTAAAAAGGTGCGAAGAATCGCATATAGAGGCCTCTCTCAAGAAGCTTCGTACGTCCCTAGCAGCATCAATTTTCTTCTCTTGGCTTTCTCTAACCTTTATTGAAAAAAACATTTGCAATAATTATTTTTAAAAAATAACACTGATTTTCATTTCATGTTTTTTATTTTGTGTGTGTGTGATTAAATATAAAAAATTAATAATGCAAGTAAAAAAGAAAAAAAATATATTAAGCGCCTTTCAGTTTGACATTGTCGTCGTCTGTTGGCTCGTGTATGAACGTCCCGTTTTTGGCCAATTCTGGTGCAGTGATAGAACTTCCTTTGAGTGGCAACATGAGAAGTTTAGTCAAGGTATATTCAATTTGAGGCATTTGCTTCTTTTTGTGTTGTTGTATAGTGGCAGGATAATCAGATGTGTAAGTGTTGCTTCGATAGTTTGTGGCTACGCCACAGTTGACAAACGTCAGTAGTTGTAAAAGATCCCATTTGCCAGTATGATTTTCAAACTGTTTGCAAAGTTCTTGAATGAACCAAGTCCCGTTATGCTCTCGCCAGGATACGAAATCTGAAAGCCAATACAAGCGAAAGTGTTCTTTAAACATAACTAGGTTAACAACCTAGTTATGTTTAAAGAAGACTTATGAATTTGTCAACGTAAGCGAAATAAAATTGATATCTATTTTAACTTTAACTTTCACTTTGTGCATAATTTTTATTCAAATTATTGTGACACGTGTTTCGATGCATTTTGCACCATTATTAAACCCAGTAAAATATTTCGAATGTATCGAATAACGTGTCACAAAACGTGTCACGAACAAAGGAAAAATAAAGGAATGGGTAAATGATCAAGAATTAATATTATGAAAATTGTAAAATGTTTATATTCTTAATTTTTTTCTCTTTTTTGTGTCTATATTAGGTTAAAATCGTTAAAAACAGTAAAAAATGTATTAGAAAAGAACGCCACCGACAAGACACGCAAGGTGGCTTGGTGGGTCTTTGCAAAAAAAAATTCTAAATATGTATAAATTGTGCTTTTAATAAATGTATACAAATAAAAAAAATTATAAAAAAAATTAATATATAGTAATATTTACCAAGTAAACGATTAAATTTTAAATGGATGATATTACCAAACAGTGACCGTGCTTTTGTCCCACAAATGTCATGCGATTGTGTTGATATTTTTAAAAATTAAAATAAGGGAATTTTTAATTTTATTAAAAAGGGTTTAAAAAAACTGCGTCACACATTAAAGGTATTAACTTGAATTTTGTTTTACTTTTTCAATATTTGATCGCACTCCGTGGTCTCGGCAGATAATTGCTATCTGCTGGCTACGATTATTAATTTATGAACTGTGTTTTGAGGGTGGGAGCAAGAAGGCCGCTCGGTGAGAGGGAAAGAGAAAGAAATAGGTACCTTCCACTGTTGAGTACATGATGAGGAAGTCAGCGTATTTCGGTAATATAATTTCACAGTCATCATCATCATCCTCACCGTCTCTTACTGTGTTCCCGCTATCCAATGATTCTCCACGACATGCCTTAAATAATACCCTAGTTGTAGATTATAGCGAATAGATAACGCATTAACTACGTAGCGTAGATAACGTTAACGTTTGTTCTATGCACTTATATCTAACGACATTGGCATTTCAAAACCACTCGTCAATCTACATTGTCAAGAGTTAAAATGACTTTTTTTTCCGAATAGAAGTACTACTGAAGTTATGTACACTGTGTAGTTACAAGCATTAAGTTCCCCAGGAATCGACGTCCTGGTTACCTTATGATTTTAACCACTTAAGATCTAAATTCATAACTTGGATAAAAAGGATGCAATCGTATCTTGACACATCCAGGAATATTTCTATTTTTTAAACAATATATATATATATATATATATATATATATATATATATATATATATATATATATATATATATATATATATATATATTTATATATATATATATATATATATATATATATATATATATATATATACATTTATATATATATATATATATATATATATATTGTATATAAGTATGTATAAACAATAAAATTAGCGATAATTTCATGAGATGACGGCTATTTTGAAGTCGCATTCAATATCATGGCTATAGGAATTAGGGTACGGGACGAAAGTTGTATGTTGTAAAAACGTCATAACTTATTATACGATTTACATGTTTACCTGAATAAAAAAGAGTTTTGGCACGCCAGCTAACTTAGCGTTTTTCAGAAACGGGTCAATCAGATTACTTCTGTGATAGATGCCGTCGTATGCGTAGAGTACTCCTTGTGACCTACCATGGGTCATTACAACCACTACAATGCAGCAGACATCAGCAGATGAATTATTATTAACTAAAAAAACATTTAAAGTAAACAGTATCATTTTTAAACTTTTACACACTTATATACAGTGACGTGGACCAAAAATTAATTACGGTAGGCAGTAGAGGTAGGTAGTAAGATAACCTCATTTCATTCATTCAAACCTTTATTCACACCTCAATGGTGCATAGTGCACTGCATCATATAAACGCAGTGTTATCTTGATCGTTAACACTCGAAGGGAAGGTGATCAGCCCTCCGCTTCAGGTACCAGTCCAGGATAGTATTGAACAAATATTACAGTGAAATAATCACTTTATTTTACCCCCCCCTGGGAATCGAACCCGGGACCTCCAGAACGGTAGCCGAGCGTGCTGACCATTACACTACAGAGGCGGACAAGGTAAGCTAGGTACTACTTACTAGGGTAGGCAGTAGAGGTAGATAGAAGGGTAAGCTGGTATTATTTAGTATAGAAGGGTAGGTACTTTGTGCGGTTTAATGTCACGCAGGTAAGTTAGGATAAGCACTGCATGTCCGCTTATATGGAATGCATGCCCCTGCCTATATGGACATATGTCAGATGGCGAGGTTAATAAAGCAATTGGAATACTAATTTTAATTGGTTTGATTTACCTAACTGCTTAGATCGCAGTTTTTTGTGACCGACGACAATGTGGGTCCAGGATTATCTTAAGTACCCCAGAAATTAGACAAAAATAATTAATCCTTTTATATGAAAAATCGTTTACTGTTAACAAAAGGCCATTTTTTTCCAACTCAATTTTACTGTAATTAAGTTTATTAAAATTGTTTGAATTCAAAGGTACGCGTAACAAAAAAATATATATTTTTATTAAACGACCTCAAAAAAATATAATGTTTCGTAAATTAAGTATCCGGTAGCCGACCGGACACAGACTACGAATTATCTACTACTGAAAAAGGGTGGCATAGGTAGGATACCGAATGGTAACCGGATATCCGTTTTTAATATAATAAATTCCTACAATATAAAAATCCCCTTTCTTATGAGCTTTAATAATAATTTCAATTATGCTAATAAATACCTTCATCAATTTTGTCAAAAATTTCCTGTTTATTTGGATCCGACAAAACTTGAGTTTGAAATCCCAACTTTTTTCTCAAACATCTATCTATTCTCTTGCAATCCTCCGTAGTTCCCATTCGTTCCCGTACTGGGTCGTAAGGGATTTTATATTTGAGATGGTTGAATATAATCGCTATTTTCTTTCTACCGTCGTCGAGTTTGTAGTACAGATTGGAATTTAAGGGAATTTTGTTACTGGGCGTATTTTCAATTAGTTGATTTTCAGGAGCTATTTCATTTTGTTTTTTACTTTCTCGAAACACTTTTGCATCTTTTTGAGATAGTTCTTCCGTAGTAGTTAGTTGAGAAGCTTTACTTTTATCCCCTCTCTTAGATTTCCGAATAGAAAAAGCCCTAAAAAACAAATGTCGGGAGACACGTTTAAAATATTAAATATAAACAACTTACCTCGCAATGTATTTATTTTTTAAAAAGTAATTCAGTTAAATGTTGAAAATTGGCGAAAATAGGTGATTTTTTGTGTATCTATATATTTATATTTTTATATAAATATATATTTATATATATATATATATATATATATATATATATATATATATATATATATATATATATATATATATATATATAATATATATATAACGTTTTCACTCTATTTTGCAGAAGCCTGGGCGAAGTTAGACACTTTACAGATTAGGAAGACGATGTAGGCATTTATAAAGTAATGGATTACCTTTTAATTCTTTTAAAGAAAGACTCTCTTTCATCGCGTTCTGTATTCTCCATGTTCAACGGATACTAAAGGATTGCACTTTTCAAATTATCGTACTTCCATAGAATAAAATATTCCCTCAGAATTAATAAGTAATCAATAAATTACTGCTCGCATATTCTTCGCGATAAAGTGACGGTATCAGCACCAATATTTATCATTTAGCTTTATAGTAACAAGCGGGGAATGTGGTTATCAGTATTACCACATCTTAAATTGATTTATTCTGTTTTGTTGTAATAAAAGTTGTCATCAAGTATTGAATGAAATGTCTTCCATTTTACGGTAAATTTGGTTGTTTTCTGTAGTATCATAAAGGTAAATTCGTTAACTTTGTAGAGTAGGTAACTTTAATTTTACTTCTGGACTTTTGTTTCCAATGAATTTTGGATTTTTAAACCAGGTATCGATCAGTGTTGTCAGGAAGTTAATCATACCGAAAAGTAGATTCACGTTTTTTCTTTGTAATTCCAGCCACGGTGAACTATTCGAGTAATGAAGTTTTAGTTATTACAGTTTTCAAATAAATATATATCTAAATAAATATTTTCTTAAAGGTTAAAACTGATACAAAGTAACGTTTATGTTAAAGGTATATGAAAGTCTGGTTATTTACAAGGACCAGTTATCTGTTTTGTTTGGGCTTTTAGTGATATATTTACAAAATACAAAGTAAAATGTTTAAAAAAACAAACCTTTATAATCAAGTAGAGATACTTGTATACGCATAAAAATAGTTACATAACATTCACCATTTTATCTATGATTGACCCATTTATATTGGTTTCATTTTTGGAATCTGTAGGTATATATGTACATATGTATCTGGTATTTATTCTCTTTCCCTCGGGGATTAAATTCAGTAATTGTGTAAAAAGATTGGGACATGCGAGAATTGTCAATATGGGTGTATAATAATAAAACCCTTATCCGCACCCCAATGGTGCATAGGGCACTGCGTCATATAAACGCAGTGTTATCTTGATCGTTTACACATGAAGGAAATGTGATCAGCCCTCCGCTTCAGGTACCAGTCCAGGGTAATATTGAATAAATATTACAGTGAAAAAATCACTAATATTTATTTGTCCCCCCTGGGAATCGAACCCGGGACCTCCAGAACGGTAGCTGAGCGTGCTGACCATTACACTACGGAGGCGGACAAAGGAGTATGAAAGTCTGGTTGTATAGTTGGAGAAAATTTTGATAAAAAAATAAATGTTGCCGTGGTTGAAGCTTAAAAATTTACAAAATTATTCTTGGACAGGTTTTGAAGGTGGTGATGTAAAGTGACATCGGGTGGTTGTTAATTCGTCTCGCTATATACTTGCAGATAGAACAGTCTGTAGAAGTTAAGCAACCTAGGATTCATCCTTATGTAGTGAGTTTTCACCTCTTCATACCAATGGAATATAAAAAAAGCGGAACCTCGTTTATTTATGACAAATTATATTTCTACAATTGTAATTCCAGCCACGGAGCTTTCGTCCGCCTCCGTAGTGTAATGGTCAGCACGCTCGGCTACCGTTCTGGAGGTCCCGGATTCGATTCCCAAGGGGGTAAAATAAATATTAGTGATTTTTTCACTGTAATATTTATTCAATATTACCATGGACTGGTACCTGAAGCGGAGGGCTGATCACCTTTCCTTCATGTGTAAACGATTAAGATAACACTGCGTTAATATGACACAGTGCCCTATGCACCATTGGGATGCGGATAAGGGTTTTATTATTATATTTATATTTCTACAATTGTAACTGCCGAAAATCGATTTCACGATGCCCGTATTTGGTGGCGTATTTTCATCTAGCTGTTCTATCTCGCCTGACGCATTTTTTTGTACTTGAAAAATCTTTAATATTTTTCATTCCGATGACTTATTGAATAGACTTATTAATCTTATTCATTAGAGTCGCATCATACGATTTCGTTTATGGGTATACCATATAGACACTTGAGTATACTGGCGAATCATCAGGATCTTTTCGGATTGTTGTCAAGATATTAATACTAAAGGAGATGTTATAATGACAAATAAAAAAGGACACTATCGACCGAAGAGAGTTTTTTCGTAAAAGTAATTTACATTTGCTGGACATGTTTGAGTGAGTTTTTGAAAAGCAATAAAATTTTGGTCTTGCAGTAATTTTCTTTCAAAATATTGTATTAATTTAATGGTTAATTCAACTAAAAGGGTTTCTACATATCCGCATTACGTCTGGCGCTCATTAATATGTAAAATTGGAGTTTTACTGTATGTTTCATATGACAACATGACGTGAGGAATACTGCATTCGACGTTTTCATGATGTAAATAAATGATGTAACAAAGTCACTGCTTTTCCTTATTTATTTTATCTTATCTTTTTTTATCACTGAATCACCAATTAATCAGAGATTTCCTGGCAGGCAACGATTTCTCATATAAGTATGTTTAAAAAATATAATAAAATAATTTTAGGTACCTACTTATACAGTATCAAAATAGAGTATGTCATTTTAATACAAGGGTCGATAAGTTTTGGATTAAATAAATATTTAATTTAATATGAAATGTTTAATCATTTGATTAAACATTTTTAAGGTTAAAGTAACATCAAACAAATTGGATCTTAAATATTTATTTCGCGTATTAATCCCGAGATCCCGCATGCACTGAAGTGATGCGGGATCCCGTGGGCTTCCGGGATCCGACTGTGCGGAACTACACTTCTAATTATACGTAGATACCGATACTGCACTGTACCGTTGCGATATGATGAAATCAGCTTGTTATACCTACTTGTACCTGACGGCAATATGGACTCAGATACATGACACGAGTATTTGCCAAATCTGTAATTTCTCGGCGCCAGGACTTTTGCTAGAGGAATTCATCGCATCGGAATCGTGGTTGCTTAATAGCCTTTGCAAATATATATTTGTGCCCTACATCACGCTAAAGTAAATATTAAATCCCGATTGTCACAAAATACTGTTGACATTTGTGTTTGCTTTGGTTCAGTCGTCAACGGAACTGATAAGACCTGGTGAACAATTTCAATTTCATTTGCAGATGTCTCTCGATGTATCGATTGATGTTATTTTTCTGCTTTACTCGATTTTTAAGGCGTTTTTTCATGTTCATAATTTGTACACTTGTTCATAAGTTTTTAGACACATTTTGTAGTTTTTGTGTAAAAACAACTTAAGCAAAAATGATTATTTGAGAATAGATTTAATTATTCTCCAATCAAAGAAATGTTGCCTTCGTATGGTGACTTCTCATTGATTGATTTTATCAAGAGTTTTCTTATTTCGGCAATCGTAAGTACCAACACATAAAAAGTAATGTGGCCCTTTATCTTTATATTGTATTTCAAATATAAAAATTATTTTTTTTTGTTTGTGGTTTGATCATTGATAACAAATAACGATTAATAGTGACTCGTTATACATTTTTTATGATAAAGTTGAATATTTAAAAAAAGCTTTAGGCATCGTTAGAGTTGCTTAATTGTGTCATGATGATTTTATTATAATTCTGATGTCCCTAAACCGCGTACTCACGTGACTGAAATAAAATGATTAGATTCTCGTTATTCAGTATCTCATTTCAACTATGAATCGTAATAAAATGGATGCGATGGAATTATCGATATCACTCATAATTACTCAATATTATGTGGTTAGTTACGTTTGATGTATTGCACACCGTATTTACTATGGTAATGTCGAAAGGGGAGGAAATGACTTCATAATACGTACAAACATTACTCAATCCCATATACTCTTAATCCCTAATAAATATAATTCTGATGAGAATTTTACTGTAAAATGTACATATGTGTATACACTGACATCTACTTTTTCGAACATTGAAGAGTTAATGGGCAATTAATTCAATCAACATATGTATTAGACAGTGGCGGACCTACCCTAGAAGCCCAGAAGCCCGGGTTGCCTAACAACTCCAACAATTATTAAAAATACATAATTAATGTATGCCTATTTTTAAATTATCGCGCGCTTTTTCGTACTACCCGAGATAGCCGAGTGTAAACATTCGGCTTTCGCCCTGTCTGTTGCAGGTGAAGGCGATACATGATTAGTCATCTCGCTCGCTCCCATTGGCTTCAATTTGGGCTTCTGCTTCCAGCAAAACGCATAGTTGATTTGGTTTAAAAACATAACTTTAAACCGTACAATGTAGGTACCTATATGGCATTTTGTATCGAGTTTGGAAGCCAGCTTCGGTAGCGTAAACATAGCTACAAGAAATTTAAGCTACAATTCGCAATATTTGTAACGAACGTATTTCATTATTGTTATCTGTTACTCATCTGTCAGATGCTTATCAACTAGTTTTATGCCTTTGTAGAGTTCATAAATATAAAATATAATAGATAATCCATAATTAAATACGGTAATTGTAGGAATTATTAAGATTTGAATAAGTTTTCGCATTATTATCGTTCTTCGCTACGTTTTTCGTAAGCACATTTTTGTTTGAATGTCATAATGAATTCGGATACGGCCGATGTCGTTTGTGCTGTTTTATTTATTTATTTGTTTTATTTATAAAAGTGGTTGAAGGAATTAATTTATAATGGAAAGGTGAGCGCATTGAATTTTATTAAAAAAAAAGAAATGATTACATCTCAAGGTCTCAAAGACCTACTCCTGATTTAAAAATATCACAACTGTTAAATTACATAAAAGGAAGTTTAATCAGTCGATATACAAAACTCGTTGGATTAGAAACGTATTGAAATATATTATTAGATTAAAACCAATATTTTTAGCTTTTCCACTTTATTTTTATTTGACCAGCGACCGGGTTACCGACATTTTATTACCGTTACCGACATCATCAGACTGGTACTGTCGATGTCGATGTACTGATGATGTCGGTAACGACGAAACCCGGTCGCTGGTCAAATAAAAATATAGTGGAAAAGCTAAAAATATTGGTTTTAATCTAATAATATATTAAAATGCAATTCCATCACGAAGTGCCAGTGGAAAATAAAAATCTATTAGAAACGTATTTTACTGCAGTCAACATTTTCTTTATTTCAATGTGATGGCTATTCCATACAAAAATTACATCTTTGCATTTTTTACACTCATTACAATACATTGTTTATCTTTATATTGTTTTTTTAAATAAAGTTTTGTCCTGACATTCCTTGGTTGAACTGCATTTTATAGAATAAAATAACAACTATGAAATTTTTTCCACTTGAATTTTATTTGACCAGCAACCGGGTTTCGTCGTAACCGACATCATCGGACTGGTGGTGTCAGTTATGACGAAACCCGGTTGCTGGTCAAATAAAATTAATGTGGAAAAAATTACATAGTCGCTATTTTATTCTGGCTACGCTTGGATGGCTTGACTCTGGCCAATATCTGTACCCGACGGATTCTCCAGTTCTTTAAACACGTTGTGCGTGGCAACGAGGATAGCCTGGAACGACTAGTTGTTATCGGTAGCCTAGAGGGAAAGAGAGAGTGAGGAAGATCCCACACGATGGACCGATCAAATTAAGGCAGCAGCAGGCACTTCAATGGTTGATGCGCTACGTGCAGCGCAGTCAAGGGATAACTGGAGAAGATGCATTGCTTCTGCAAGGGTCACAACCCTCAGCAATGAGGAATAAGACGGAGAAGAAGATTTTATTCTGAAAAATAATGGGCTTGCCTTACTGGTAAGCCCTGGGCACGCCACTGGTATTAGACACTATACATGTATAATAATTGTGGTGCTCGTTACGGCAAAAAATTACTACCAAACTACCATAAAATTCTGGTACCTACCGATCAACAAAATAATTTGGAATATAGCTAAAATATGTATCTAATGTACCTACCTACCTACTTACATCTATGGCGGGTGCCATAGATGTCATCATAGATATGAAAGGGTTTTCAGGGACCTTCTTCGGTGTGCTGTGGTACCTACTAAAATTAATAATATATAAATTGTTTGATTTCAAAAATAATAAAAAAATATGATTCTCATTTTAAATGTTACTTATAAACGTAGCGTTTAAAATTATTTTGAAAAAATACGTAAAGGTGAGCAATTTGTATTATTTTGAAATGCCGCAATTGTTTATATACATATTTGTAGGTAAATACAATACTAATGCACACTATGATAGATGAACAGCCACAGAGCAATCATCATTCGAGCTTTAACATTTTAGATTTTCTAATAAATACCATTTATCCTACTTAAGTATATTTATTTTATAGTAAAAAATAGAACGATTTTAGGTACTCATATACTCATATACGTGTAGATTCCTCGAATTACATATACGTAAGATTACTAAAGTACGTTTTCTTAGATAATAATACCGGAAAAGTGGAGCCATTTCTCGCTCGGATATACTCATACAGGGATGTAGGTATTATATGTTCGTGTGGATATCGTGTAGGATGGAGGCATGCGGCACAGAAGCCTTGCGGTGCGGATTGAAGGAGCAATTTAAGAGATTAACTATTCGAGGAGTAGGTACTGCGCCTGAACTCGTGTCTGCCGAGAGAGGTTTAATTACGGTGCCAAAATATTCTGGGGAATAATTTAATAATGCAATACCTCCGAAGACAACGGGAGAATTAAACTCAGACTGAAAACTTTGATTAAGTTTTGATAGAGTACAAGGTACCTCACCAGTCTGTGTTGTTTCGGACCGATCCTTCTTCTGGATCTCTCATGCGTAGCTTTAAGCTACAAATGTTTATTCAAAATTAATTTCATAAGGAATAATATAGGATATTAATTAAGGTTGGGTAACTTTGTTAACTAGCGTCGATGGATACGTCCAACGAATAAGGTCGGATCCTTGGAGTTTCTATATCTATCATATATGTAATGCAAGCGAACGATAGGTTTTTTTATACATTTTTTAGATTTGAAAAAAAAAACAAAACAGTTTTTTATTTATTTGTGATCCAATTATCTAGAACATTTTACTGAAATAATTAGATGATAAACAGATCGCCAACAAGTAAACTTGACTAGGAGGGCGATATGGACAAACCACATTCAAACGGAAATGTGGAAATATAACTCTTGCCAAAATAGCTGCAGAGACCAAACAGCCGATGCTGTGTATTAAGCCAAATTGAGTCATTTGTTTTTTTTTTATTTTATTTTAAATAATTTAAAAAAATACAGTATTCGCGAATATGTAGAGTTTAAAAAACTCAAAAACTTTTGGTAACCCTTTTGGGTAATTGTGTAGTTATACAAGTAGATACAAATATTGTTTGTTCTTTAATCCTATATTAGGTCAATTTTCTAGTAATGATTATGAATTTGTTTTTAACAGAATGTAAAATAGTTATAAAAAACGTATTTATTGGTATAACGTGTCTTTAACGTGTCATTTTACCATTATTTTTTTCCATTTCACATATATTATTCGTGTTGACATTTTCAAATACTCAAATGATATTTTCCACTACAATATGCAATAATTAGGAGCGCAGGACTGATCATATTGCCTTCATTTTATTGGAAATCAGGTTAAAACCGCGTCTATTCGATGCGGTGTCCTATGCTGGGCATAGTGGAATGCATTTTGGTGTGGATAGGGTCAATAAAGAATAATTAAATGTTTTTATCTAATATGTGTTATAAAATAAAGAAGGGTAAATTAAATAGTAAAAATACAATTATAAAATACACTGCTACCCTAACGTTTCTTGAACGAATAAAAGCGTGGAGAAATTTTCCTAAATTTCTTCTTATTTTCACTAGAATTTCGATCAAAATAGGTAAATAATTGTTTGTCGTTTTTTTTAAATACAATATACGTGCCCTGAGCCCAGATATTTTAATTAACTTGGTAAAATTATGATTTTAAATTTATGAGGATTTAGGGAGTACATTCCGTTCAATGTATTTAATTTGCAGACTTTCCGCTACAAATTTAATTTGAACACGTTTTGAGAATTGAAGGATATATGGAAATTGAGTTCCAATGTACCTGAACTCATATTTGAGTTTTCGTGGCAACCCAAATATGGCCACATCGAGTAGTTTACGGTCGCAGATTTGGAAGAAATTTAAATAATGTTCCGATGAAGGGAATGCGGGAAGAGTAATGGGACTTGAGAACAAAGAAGGGAAAATGTACAACTTCAGTAAATGAGATATTTCTCTCTCTTACCATTTTCACTAGATTTTCACATTTTTTAAGAATCATGAAAGTATTAAAAAATGAGGCACGCGCATCAATATTTTTTGACAAAATATCTTATTCTATGATTTGGTATTGACTTTGGAATAACACGATGACCCGATATATGTATTGTACATATAAACATAAACGTTTACTTAAATTATAATCAATGCAGGTTAATATATCGCTTACTCCTTTTAAGAACTTCATAAATAAAAAATCGCCAATTTTCAGTTGTTCATGTTTTCGGAATGCCCAGAAAATATACTGTATCCCAGCAAAAGAGGCATATTTTTAACTTAATATTTACCAGCTACAGGGCAAAAAAGTATTGTTTTTTCATTTTGAAGAAAAGGAATTATTTAGTTAATTTTTATGAATATACTAAATATTTTTCAAATCGAGAAAAAACCTTCAAGTTTTACCTTAAAAGACCTGTTGCACAGTAAAAAGTTCAATAAGTGGCTTGATATTTATTTTCAATACATTGTATTATATTTTTAACTTTAAAAACGTTCTCCTGAAAATAAAGTTTTTTGATTTATGACGTTCTTGAAAGGAGTGAGCGATATGTGATATATATTTTTTTAAATCATCAAATTAGATGTTTAAAAAACTCCTTGGAAAAATTTCCTTTAACTTAGTACAGTAAAACAATATCGGTTTTACTGTTAGGAAGGTCGAACATTTCTGAAGTAAAGTGTGAAGCTTCACTAACTCAGTCTAACATTCCATTACAGTACGGAATAGTTGTTCAGCAAGAGACGCCCTGACATATTCTCAACTTAGTGTTGGAATATTAGCTCCTACAGAGTAAACTTGACACTTCGCAGTTTTCTAACATATGTATAATAGGTAAATTTATTGAATAACGCTTAATTTTGATAACACTCTCCTTATCATTCATCGTTAACTTACTATGACTACCCGGCTAATTATGACTACCGGTTTCGGAATAATCATTCCATTAATCAGGCCATTAAAATAAAACTATTACGGTCTAACATTTATATAAAAAAATAAGATTTTGAAACAGAGAAAAAAGAAAAATGAATCACAATAGAATATTTTAAATTAAGTCCACTTTTTAAAAAATATTCACATTGCGATTCGTTTGTCTGCTTTTTCTGTTTAAAATGACCATACCACAAAGTTAACAATGCTTTAAATATATAAAATGTAGTTTTAATAACATTGAAAAAAATGTTTTCAGGCGTCTCCTAGTAAGTGTAATGATTCGATAAAGAATATCGCGTACATTGTGCATTGAATATCCCCACCACGCTGGTCGCTTTATAGAAAACCTATTTTCAAACTCGGGCCGTATCTCTCCTTTACCCTCTCTATAACGCTCGCTAACCCTCGTCAGTAGCGACATGAAGGAACATCGTTCACGATTTTTTCCTAGCCGCGAAATATTCAATAACGATCCTTTGTACTACGCGGCGACTGGTGGATGGTGGATGGTGGCTACTGACTACTGGACCACCCCAGTATATTGTCCCACTGTTAACCAACTGACAGGTTTACTATATATGGAATACAAATGGACCATCTTTGGTCAAACTCGTAAGTTTCACGACTGTTTGATAATTCGGCGATCGATAGCGTCTTCCTATTTCTTTACCGGCATACTATAATATATTAAAAATATTTTATTAAAAAGCTATATTATATTAATATATTATATTAAATATTATATTAAAAAGCTATATTATATTTATATACTATATTATATTAAAAAGCAGCTCGTTCTGGAGCATCGCATCAGAAAATGGATTCTTATTTTACTGCGTAATGAGAAAAATAAAAGACTTACTACGTGCAAATTGAAGTAATTATTTCATTATTTATACCTAAGACAAAATTTTTATTGTTTAAGAATTAATATAAAATGAAAAATTCGTCGATGTACAAAAACGTTATGTTACGGAGTACTGCTATTTGCAATCGCACTGTTTTAAGGAAAATACAAATATTGTACAAAACAGCTTAAAAAAATGATTCGGGCGAAAAGCATTCGAGGCATTTATCCGTTTAAGCGCAGAACGCTTTAAATTGAATTAGAACAATTTGTCACCGAAGAGTCGATACGAGGCCGACAGCTGGAAAATTCGGTGCTACCCGAAAACAGGGTTTGCAAAGGGTAAAACTGTTTCTCAAATAAATTATTCACACTGCTGTGTAGTTATGTTCAGGAATTGCGACTCATTGTTTGCAACGTATGACAGTTGGTGGCTTTGTGGTCTACTAGTTTTATAAAAATCATTCATTCTCAAAATGACCTTACAATATGCGGAAGGACCCATATGCCGTGCCACTGCATAGGGCTAAATTAGATTTGCAAAAAAGTAATTTTTTATCGTAAAAAAAAGTTATTTTTTTGATTTTAAACGAAGTGATATTTTAATTTAAATTATATACAAGCTTAAGCCCTGACTAGCCGAGATGGAGTGGGGGAAGTATCGGGAGGACCAACAACAATATGTCTTACGGATGTTCATTGCATTCTTTTGTCTCGAAGCAAAGTGCTTCTGGAAAGTTCCGATATTTTAACGGCTACCCATTGCGACACGATCGATTGTAAATGGATTTGGACCATTTATATTGCCAATTTCTGGAATTTCTGAAACATTATTCCAAAACATAATATACCGAATTGGTGCAATTGCTTTTGTGATTGAAATATTAGGACGTCGAGTTGGAAACACTTCGCAAACGGGGATTACTACTGAATTTATATCGTAAGAGCAATTATTCCTATTTATGCATGTATGTACAGTATACACATGAACCTTCAGAATATACGTATAGTAGTTACGTAAAAAGAATTATTTCTTTACAGTTTCACGGACTTTCAGATACTAATTGTTATTAATTGCAGTTAATAACTGCAGCAAAAAATAAATTGTTATTATGTCCGAATGATGGACACTGCAATGCGATCTGAATCGTCGACACGAGCTACAATTCATCGTGTTAACTCGGAAAACAAGCTTTTAGAGAATTAGAGAAATTTATTTAAAAGAGTTTTTTTCTCAATAATCAGTAAAATTAAATAATCAATAACCGAAAGAAATTCAATTTTAGCCAACACATTTTTTAATATTTTAAGTAAAAAAACATCAAAAAATGAACGTGAATACTTATTTTAACTGAAAATGTTTTTGCTACATATATAACTTACATTATTGACACAAATATGATTTTTTTAAATTTCTTTAAATTTCTTGCCTTAAAACAATATTTTACTACTCGTATCGGCCAAAAAATTTGGATGTAAATTTTAAAATGCATTAAAACACAATTTAAAAAAATAAATACGTAGGAATGTATAAAAGTGTATACGTGAAAATATATACGTGTAGATATCATATTCCTGATTTAATATGATATTAAATACTTAATAATAATAATAAAAAACCCCTATCCGCACTCCAATGGTGCATAGGGCACTGCGTCATATAAACGCAGTGTTATCTTGATCATTTATATATGAAGGAATGGTGACCAGTCCGGGTAATATTGAATAAATATTACAGCGCAAAAATCACTTATATTTATTTAACCCCCCCTGGGAATCGAACTCGAGTCCTCCAGAACGGTAGCCAAGCGTGCTGACCATTACACTACGGAGGCGGACGGCGGATACATATATTTTATAAAAATAAAATTTTTGAAGGAAAGTTGAAGGAAAAAGAAAACATAAAATAACAATTTAAAGCAAAAAAAACTTTTTAGTCGATAAATTGAACAAGAAAAACAGAAATATAAAAACGACACGCGTAAATTAATTAAAGATGATAACGTGTTATCAGATCACAAAGCATGAGCAAATCTTTAAGTGATAATAAAGATGTTAAGATCATCGCCGCAAACCAAGTGTCGTTACCTCTGGATTTTAATATTTAAAAAAATACAGTATGTTAAAATAAAATACGAGATGAAATGAGTTCAAGTATCTTTATTAGATGACTTAGAGTTAGTCGCCAGGAAAGATCTTGATCGTTAAAGTGACCATTTTAGAAAATGCAGGAAACTTATCTTTTAACATTAGAGCGTTGAATATTGTCTGGAGTCTGGAGATATAGGTACTTGCAGAGTGGAGAAGAGGAATGGGGATATTATTGGTCATAGCGGGAAATGACCAAGCCGAATGTACGGAGAGGGTGAACGTCTTATTCATCGAGTCAAAATGTATTTTTATATCAAAATGTATATTAAAAATACTGATATGAATGATAAAACACAATGTCATTAAAATCATTTAGAAAATAACCATGGTTTATATTATTACCCTACAATAAATCTATATGCAATACAATTTGTTTTGCAAATACGAGTATGTTATAGGGGTTATAATGAAAATATTTGTTTCCATTTTTTTTTTCAATTTTACGTAAAATAAACATACTTTTTTTGGCGAATATTATCCCTACTCGATAAGTCACAATAAGATCTCATCCATCAAAATGATAGATAGAGTAAGATGTAACCCGGTGTTTCCTGATTTCAAGGACATCCAGCCTCCAAACAAGAGACTTATGTTCAGAAATTTAATTTGGACAATTGACGATCGATGTAAGGATGAAAGACTTCATTGGAAGTCCATATAAGAGAAGCACGGAGTGGAGTGAAAAATCATGAACTGGTTACATTGCCACACCAGGAGGTCCTAGAATTTAATCTTCCTAGGGGATTGTGGACGACTTTAAACAGGATTCGCATCGAGCAATTATGGTGCAACTTCCTGCTCCATAGATGGGGGCACGCCATCTTCAGGATGCGACTGTGGGGCCGAGAACCAGACTGTTCGGCACATACTGGAGACCTATCAGAAGATATCCTTCTGGCTTTACAGCTTCACGAAGCTACGCCATGAGTGAGTCTAACCTGCACCTTAACGCGGCCTAACGGCCTAGAGAACTTCGTTCGTAAAGTAAGTAGGTACTTATTGGTGTTTATAGTTAAATACGTATTGGTTTTTATAGTTATGAGGCAAAAATATATCTTTCAATCAATAAAACCCTCTCAATTCTGTATTGTTTCCTACAATAAATCAAAATAATTTTTAAAATCATGTTAAAAAATAAAATGAAAATAACTCCTGTATTTGGTATTTGGACACACTCAAAATGTTTTAAAATTAATACCACATTGAAAATTTGTTACATGACTGATATTGATGTACTTTTTTCGATGTGTGCAAAACCCCTGTTTGAAGCAATATTATTTTTATATGGATTTTATCAAAGTTAATAGAAAACAAGAAATGTTTGCACCCAGCATCAGTTACTAGAGAGATAAAGAAAATCAATTTAAAATTTCTGTTTATCCTCGATTATTTATGTTATGCTTACTTCAATCATGAAATAAATATGTTTTTAAAAACTAATTACGTTAATTTACTAAGATGTTTTTTGAATGTACCTAATCGATATTCTTTTTTTTAGAAAAACAACTTTTTTCAATAAAAATAATACGCAATCAGCCCAGCGAATATTATCTCATAATATAAGAAAAATTGTCTGATTGGAAATCAAATAAATTGATAAAATTGTAAAAACTTAATTGTTTATTTTAGTTACTTGACGTAATCATGCCGTTACTAAAAATTCAACCCTTTTGTCAAATATAATAAAAGTGAAAAAAGCTATTTAGTTGTTATTTTTTTTATTATATACTCTTAATAACAACTGTATATGTTTGTTTGTGTGTACATAAGTTTTTAATCCCTTTGAAACCAAATATTAGGCAAAAGAAAATATATACATAAATGAAATTTTGCATCTCTAGTTTAATTCATTAATATGATATTTATTTATTCCATCATCTGATGGGGAATTTGTAGATGTGAAATATGAAGAAGCGGGGTTATATGCTACTAGTTGGCAGAATAACTGAACTGGAGTGTTTGCACGAATCCTCACTCGGCGTGGAGTGCGGAGTGTAGAGCAGGTACGGAGTGCAGAGGGGTTAGGATCACATAATATGTTTACCTATCGCTCGCCTCACTGCAGACGTCCCGTCCCCCGACCAAGGAAAACAAAACCGCCCCTTAACCGTCGAGCTAAAAGGGTCGCTGCACTCCCATAACCGTAACTAGAATGTTTTCCCGTTCAACCCATTCACTTGGCTCAGTTTCATATTTTTACGATGATATTATTTAATTATTACTTTAAATTTCCGATTACTTAATTAATTTATAAAAACAATCAACTACGGCAAACATTTACTTTGCAAAAACCAAACAATTTAGTTTTAAATTGTATTCATTCCAACCCTTATTCGCACCCAATAGTGCATAGGGCCAGTGCCCTATGCACCATTGGGTGTATTTTTAGTACGATGCAGTCATCGTATTAACGCAGTGTTATCTTGATCGTTACTTACATGCGCTTCAGGGTAATTTTAAATAAATATTAGAGTGAAAACCAATCATATTTATTTTCACCCCCCCCCCCGTGGGAATCGGATGGACAATAATATATTTAAAGCGAATTTAGGAAAAGTCTCTAAAAGACCATATAACCCTCGGCGAACCTAGAGCGCTCGTTCACCAGCAACACTTGTTCTCGTAAAAATGTGAATACGTCATGGAAAATTACCCTTAATTGAAAATCACCAATGAACGGTTTACCATATTAAATAGTGTGCATTATTTTTAGGATGAAAAAGATCCTTAGAAATACGAATATTATCTAGTGGGATAGTGTTCTTTATCCCCATTCAGAATTCATGAAGGATTTTAATAAATGTAAAGAGAATTTGCTTGATAAAAGCTTTACGTATTCCATAGATGTCGGTAGGGAACTCACATGAGCTGTGTCACGAGTTTGATCAATATATCTAGGGCTTCCGAAAATTGAGTAGTGTGGTTTTCAATCATGGGTAGAATTAGTGAATGTCACACGTGTGTAAAGTGATAACGTAAACCAGCCGTAAACCAGCCATGACGGTCGTAAGCTCTGTAAATGCCCAGACCTCCATATTCATATTCATTTGTGTTGAGATGTCAAAAAACATGTATAAAGTAACTACTAAAAGGAGATAATTCAGATTTGTGAACAAGTATTATATTTAGACACACTCAAAATGTTGTAAAGAAATATATGACAAAATATACTATTTCCCTTGATATCAAGTTAATATTTCACTTAAATTAATGTAATTTGGAAACAAAGCGTATTTTTTCATATCTAAATTGAATAAAATTTAGATGGATAAATCGTTTTTAGCAACTTTTTATTTTTATTTTGGAGACTGCGATTCGCGGCTTATTTACACAGTGTCGTCTCGTGGCAAACTTCACCAGTGTGAACGACTGGAACATTCTTGAAGTGTGTAAATGATCAAATAAGAAGAAAAATAGCAGGACGGCGCGGCATACTGGTTGTAGTTAAAGCTGGTAGTGGATTTAAAGGTTTTTTAAAGATATTTTATTTTGTAAGCAATATGAAACACGTGTCACTAAAATTCGTAGCATAGCCACAAATTATTATTATCATTATGATGCTCTTATTTGATAAGGAAAACCAAAACACCATTGTTATTTTTGATCTACCTGTTTATTGATACAACATAATTATACAAATTTTAAAGCAATACATTAGTAAATTCATTCTAAACATGCATAGATCGACCAACGTCCATTAAATTTTACAGCAGCAAAAAACTCATTATAACCATTGTATTACTAATATTTTAGTGTTTTATATTTCATTTGCAATGTTATCATTGATAGAGGTCATTGGTACTCTAACTCCCACTCTCTCTAACGATTACAAATGAAAAATTATTGAATTTAATCAATGCGATTTTAAAGATTTTAATAAATTTTAATAGATTCTAATAAAGAAGGTGTATAAAACGAAATTCTAAATGAAATTCATTTGATGTAAAAATAAATGAAATTAATATAGAATTTGAACATTTTCCCCATTTAAACAACAATAATACCAGGGTATTTTAAAATTAATATGACATTATTAATAGTTTTGGCACTATATAGTATTATGGTACGAAATAACGTAGGTACTCATGTGTGATAGTTTGAGTAGCTTAGTAATAATAAAAATAAATGAATACTTTATATAATAAATTTAATTTTCTTAATGTTTTTATTTATATACATTTTAATACCAAACATTTATACTCAAATGTACACATCTTTATATTATTCAATATGTACTTAATAATTAATAACGTACTTAATCTTTGAATTATATTATTTGAAGAACTATGTAACATGAACATATATTATTAATAATTTTACGCTCAAATAATCTCTAAATAAGGTGTTTCAATTTAAGTTTTTAATTGAAATTATAATATTTTTAAAAAAGTAGAAAAAAATGGAAAAATATGTATTATATTACACAATTATGGGAATTTTCTGATTATTTTATGTATTTTGTCATTTTATATATATATATATATATATATATATATATATATATATATATATATATATATATATATATATATATATACATATATATATTTATATATAAATATATATTTATATATAAACACATACACACACATGTGTGTATGTGTTTATACAAAAAAAAATTAAATGCTAGAGAATATTTTAAAAATCAAACATAATTGAATGACATAAAAAACGTATTTTTTGATGTTTACTGTTAATTTAAAACAAGAAAAAATTGTTGGAATTTATCAGCACTTAGTGTCAGTAAAACGTTCTGCTTATTTTACAATAAAAAATATAAAAGCAGTTTTTGTATATATTGTAGGTATATAATGATATATGCATATTTATGATAAGAATTTTAAATTTAACTACAATTACGTAACGTTATTTTTATACTTTTTTTACATCAATGAACCTATAAAAATGTCCTTCTTGATTGTAAATTGTTCTAATGAAGGAATGGTTAAGTACCTACAGACGAACTTATGTTTTTTTTTAAATAAATATATATAAATGCCCTAGGTTATGTAGGTTCAGTTGGCATTTATTATTATTATCTATAATTTAATACAAAAAACAGAAACAAACAAAAGAATATACTAAATAAATGTTCATTTCTTAATAATATTAATTAATTACCGGATTGACATGTGTGAGATAATTAATGAAATTACGATATTGCCAAAGTCAGTGAAGAGAAAGGAACCACCTGAAATCAAAAGAATATTATTTTTTCCAAATAATGTTTTTGAAGTAAAATTTGAATACATAGAGCTGTACAAGAATAATGATAAGTGAGTTGCTTACAGATTTTAAATAATACTGTCGAATGGTTCAAGAAATCGTTCGATCTAATTTCTATTTTTCTATCTTTATTCATTTGCTCGATGATTGGCAATTATCACTCTATGGGCGCTTGTGCACTACACGGAATTTTACCATCCGGCAGCCCGGTTAGCATGGTAAAACGGATAATTGGCTCGGATTGGCTTGTGCTTTTGGCCGTCTTTCTTCGGATCGGTGCGCTTGATCGGTGCGCGTAAATTCGATCACGCTTAACTGTCGTTGTCGCTTTTATTTAAAAAAAAACGCACAGCCAGACGGTAAAATTCCGTATAGTGCACAAGCGCTCTATGTAATGATTATCGGCGGGAAATAGGTATTTCTAGGTCAAAGCGGAGATGAAGTAAATTCTTACGGCTATGGGTGTTTCCAGAGGCGAGCACCAAGACGGGCGCCATCTGGGGCTTCTCCGAGGCGAGGTGCAGCTCGGCCTGCGCGCTGTACAGCCCGAACAGGGTGGCTCGGCAAGCCAGCCTCAGGGCGCCTTGGCGCAGGAAGTCCGGCTGCACTCCGAGCACCAGGCGCGACACGGCCCTCTTCTTCACCGCGTCCGGAGCTTTCCGATGCCCCGAGCCGCCCCTGTCTTGTGATCCGTCCATTGTCCAGCCCTTAACTATATCCCTCGTATTGTTTATTCCATAAATACCATTTTCTTTTTCGACTTTTGGTTCTCGCGACTCGTGGGTCTGATCGTCGTGGGTGCTGTTATCGCTGACGTTGTATAGCACCCTCGATGGCTTTTCGTTATTTTTTTCGACCGGAAGGTGCTCCAAAGAAGTTCCGTTTATCTGCAACAATTCGTAATAAATTAATACATTATTTTATTTCGATATAAGAAATAAGTCACGTTAGTTAAAATGTTACGCAATCAGACGTGATTTTAATATTTCACTAATACAGTTGTAAACGTTCGTAAACGATGTGCTGAAAACATTCATATTTTTTTAACTAAAAGGTTTTTTCAAGATAAGCTCTCTAAGATAAAATGATTTATTACAATTTAAAATTTTCGTAATCACATCGATAAATATACATACAGAACTTTAGGTTGTATGTAAGAATTATTATCTTCAATTTCTCCAATGATTAAAAAACAGCTAATACTGAGAGTTGAATTGAAAACCATAAATATGTACGGAGAAGAACATAAAATAGTTAATAAAATCTGGTACTACAAATAGTTGAAAGTTTCGCAATAATACAGTCGTCGCGTCGCGGCGCTTGAAAAGCAATAATTTATAGCCGTAATCAAGTTGCCGACGAATGTAAAGAAAAGGCTACTAAAGTTTAATGTATCCTCCAAGTTTGTAATGGTGGCACAGGAAACTCCGAACAGTGGCATCTCAATGCGCTCAAGTGGCGCCATTCTTATATTGTTATTACGTACTTTGTATTGTCAATTATATTACGTCACATATGTAATCTAATTACATCCATTTTGGCTTGCAGAAAACAAAGCGATTATCGAAATTTAAAAAAGTCGAAATGTCATGCCCCTTAAAGATTTTCACTGTGAAAATTTTTCGAAAGAAAATTATTATTTTATTTCGTTGAACGGAAAACGGATTTTTGTTTAGTTTGATTTTAACAGATAATTTCCGGTATCTTTTTACATATTCTGAGGACACACAATCTAATGGAGCTCATTTTCCCAAGTGGTAAGCAAAAAATTGCAAATAGTTGCAAATGATTACATTAATATTATTTCGTTCAATTAAATTGCATTCGTGTGGATACACTTTAATTTGCATGCACAAAAAGTGATATAATACTATTTTCAGTAATCCAGTACGTATTGAAAAGTGAATATTTAATGACTGAAGTGTTACATTAGTACCTACCAATTAATTCCATTACAAATATTTATGTACTTTTGGTATATGTAGGTTTGCGCCGTGGGGCAAGTGTATGTAGATATGTGGGAAACGAGATTGTAGAAAATCCATTTCAAGTGTTTTCCCAAAGGACCTGGCAATTCAAATTGCGCATTACATCCATTTCCTTCTCAATCAACACAATGTGTACTGATTGTAAAGGGAATCGATGCATGCACATTACGAGAACATCGATAGATAAAGCTGTGACACCAATATGGCGCAGTATTCAAAAACATTCGTGCTAATTAATTTGAAAGACAATACACAAACAATATTATCTAAAACTTTTGTTCAAAATAATAGCGTATCTAAATTCGAGTCTAAAGGCAATTACTAAAATGTTTTTGACGAGGTAATCAACTAAAAAACCTAGAATAATCCTTTTTAAGGGGGGATTTTAAATAAGTAGATAGATAGACTTTCAGATATTCATCTCAAGATAGATATATGTAAAATATTCAATCACCATAAAAGTTACACAAAATGGTAATAATTTCGTTACGCCTTTAAAATTATTCACTCGTCCGTTTAAATTGAGCACAGTGAGTGGGTGATAATAAAATTCATGATTTAAATTACAATAAATTTGAGTAAATACATTTCATGAAATAGGAAAGCCGAGAAGGTTTATATTTAAAAATATGATAAAACGGTATTTTTGTATACGTTTTAAGTCTACCGACACCCAAAACTACGGAGCTTTTTATATCAACAAAAATATTATAATGCAATTTTAAGAGTATCGTTCCAATACATACTATATACACCATTGACTGCAATTTCATTTACCAAGAAGTATTAGGAAACCAAAATCTCAAATATGACAATAGTTTTGTTATTATTATTTACCTTTTCACCCAATAATGCCTTGAATACTTAAATGTTCATAGCATAATCGAGGAGATTTCATCAATGTTTTCGTGAGTACTTAATAAAACAGTAAAAAAAATGTCGACACATTGGTTATTAAAGCGATTTTGATTGACAGCGTCAATTGATATTAATTAAATAATAATTAATGGTACTTCAGAAATTTTCTCTAACAATTACGATAAATATGTTATGCATATGTTTTTTGTAATATATACACACACACGCACACACACATATATATATATATATATATATATATATATATATATATATATATATATATATATATATATATATATATATATATACATATATAAATATATATATATATATATATATATATATATATATATATATATATATATATATATATATATATATATATATATATATATATAAATATATATATATACATATATATATATATATATATATGTATATATATATATATATATATATATATATATATATATATATATATATATATATATATATATATATATATATATATATATATATTTATATATAAGTTTATAAAATTAAGCACACAAACTCCTATGGTCTTACTTATAATTTTACTTTTACACTCTTTCCCGATATTTGATCCATTAAATCAGATATCATTAACCAACACGGACATTTATCTACGTTAACACTACTATTTCCCAATCATATATGTTTTGAATTCTTAATACATCAAAATAATTCAAAAAGAAAGAGTGAATATTTTCCAACATTTTCTTCATTTAGATATGTGATTTGTCAACTTACTATATGGCCGTTAAGAATCCACGTGAGATTAGCGGGAGGGTGCGAGGCTGGAGCGGAGCAGCGCGCCCTGAGAAGGTCCCCGGGGACCACTCGGGGCCGCTCGGACTCCAGGGAGGGGGGCTCCGATGGCACCTCTGCAACACGATCCAGGTTACACTCAAAAAGCTATAATTCATCACTCCAAAAGTAGATTAAGTTTCATGTTCGACTATCAATTATGGGTAAAATGGTAACCAAAGTATAAAATGATCATTTACACTACATAGTCAATGATAGTCTTAAGCCATGTCAATATTTAAAAAAAAATATTAAGCCTCCTTGTGTTTAAAAATTATTCTCATTTCACTAAAACTTCTTTCGTAAGGCAATGATATAAAAAAACTTATATATAGGTTAATATCCAAGGTTTGTGAATATTTTAATCTGTTTTTTATTTTTGCCATTTTTTCGACGTCCTTTGTAGTAACAAAAGATTCAAAATATTGAACTCGGTAGTCGAAGTCTATTGTCAGCAAACAATGTGACCATTTTTATGTATTTTAATTTATCAACACTACATAGTTACAGCGTACACATTGCCGTTCCAAATTGTCTAATTTTATTACAATTTATTATTCAGAAAGTAAATTTTATCTACTAGGTCTACGTCATTCGATTTATGTTCCCAATTTTATCCCCTTTCTCAGGAATTTGGCACCGTTACTAAAGAATCTTTGTTTGTATCGTAGAGGTGATTTTTTACTACGCTTTGCATATCCAAAGAAGGGATGTCAGGATAGTGCTTAAGTAGTTTTGACATTTGCAAAGAATGTCTCGGATCCGATTTTTGCGTATATGTATTTTTTTTTCACTTAATAATTAGTTAGAAGGTACAAAAATCATCGATCTAATAATAATAATAATAATAATTTGGATTATTTGTATAGCGCCATTTTAGAAAAATACTACCTCAAGGGCGATTATAAAGACATGGAGTAGCATAACTGATTTTTGGAGTTGCAACGTATGTTTTCGAGCATATCGGCGTATGGAGTTAATTTCAAAATTGGTTAATAAAAATGCTTACATTAAAGAAGATTATTGATACAAGAAGTACTAAGAATTAAAAATATTCAGATGTCATTGTACGATGGAAACACGTTTATTTTTTACATTGACTATGCTGAAAAACAGTGTATCTAACATTTTAACTGCTTCACTACGAAGACGAAGATAATTGCTTTATATTTTTTGTAAATTCATCTAAAAAATAGTTTAATAATTAAAAAAAAAAATTGTAATAAAGTAAAACATCCC
The DNA here is from genome assembly GCF_059751285.1 of Brachycentrus maculatus. Lineage (NCBI taxonomy): Eukaryota > Metazoa > Arthropoda > Insecta > Trichoptera > Brachycentridae > Brachycentrus > Brachycentrus maculatus. Next base: position 47,930 of record NW_028280913.1, read on the forward strand.
TTTAGTTTGAAATAATTGCAACTTTTCCGGGATACAGGGGGGATAGAAAGCTGAAATAACAATGGCATTTTTTACGTACATAAATCAAGTGTAAATGAATTTATATTTACGTCGGAGCTTTTATTCTTAAAGACTTTTTCGTTTGTTGATCTCTATTTTCGGAAGTTAATGATATCGACAAAAATATAAGACAAGAATCATTTTAATTTATCTTCACTTTACATACGTAGGCTTTTTTTTAATGAGATACTTTATAGCAACATTAAAATAAAATTGGTTGAATTTCAATTCGAACTCCATCAACATAATGTTTACAATTATCCCGCCAAAGTTAGCTCAACCTTTTTGGCTGAATGCACAAACCATTTCCTGTCTCCCCGACTAAGTAAGTGTAATAATATTCCTTCCGCCACGAGCGTTCCCTGTCTGCCTTCCATTTGAAGTTCCTTCTATTCCATTGGAGTCATAAATGTAAGAACGGTGATGCGCGTTGGCATGTTACACTTCATTTAACGCTTTCTCGTCGGTCGTGATGAGAGAAAAAAGATGCCAGGTTTTACCAATCAGACGCGCTATCCGAAGTAGGAGGAGGAGAGCGGAGAGGGGACAAGGAGACGGTTTAAACGAGGGACAGAATGGAAAAGATAAACTACCCCCCTAGGAAAATGTCACGAAATATTGAATATTTTTATGCTGTGGAAAATTCCTTTTCGAGCAAACAGAAACATATGTAAACATCTCTAGCGTAAACAAAGGATACGAAATTATTGAATTATGAATCCTTTTATCGAAATCGTGTTCGCATATATATAAAGCAAATAAAAAATATTGATCGAAATTGCGAGTTCATGTTTTCCAAAGAAATTGAAAAGTAAATATTTATTTAGTACCTACATTATGAAACTCCGCTTAGTTTACATCGTTTAAGCTTACAATCAAATACAAAACAGACGGAACAAAGAAAACCGGCGTTAGTTAAGGATTTACGCATACGAAAAAACAAAATGTAAAATTGTGAGAAAGTATATGGAGTTTTACAATTAAATATAATTAAATATATTGGCGGAGTATCTCTTGTGTGTATTTTGCATCCCTCTAAGGTTTGTGAAGGTATAAGGGTGGCGCGAATGTCAACATCTGATTAAATGCTTGTTTGAATATTACGTATTTTTCGGATAAAAAAAATATCATAAAAATACGTAGCTTAAAATATTTCATTTACGAAAAAAAAACATCGGGCATGAAAGCCGTAATCATCGTGAAGGATAATAAGATTCAGGATTATTCGTTTACTGAAAGTATAATGCTCTAAACTAGAATTCGTCAGCAGCACGCAATTACGTACGATTGTTAATCTCTGCAAGATGTGATGAATGCCGAGTAAGGATCTGCCTAAATATGATGAAGCGGTAGAGCGACCGGCGGCCGTTAGTAACTCACACTCGCGCATTCGAATCCGTAAAATTAGTTGAATTTCTTTTGTTTTAATATTCTTTTTCTCGGTAATTTGAAAAATAATCAGAAAATCATAGTCATTCTGCTTAGGAGTAGTTTTCTGCTTGAAAGTTAGACGAAGTAGGTTGGCCCGCTGCCAAGGAGTCGGGCCTGTTGTGAAGATCAGAAGTGACTTTCCGCGGAGTCATGTTATTTTACTTTACAGTATAAAACGGCCAGTTACTCCGTCCCTCAGCATTCAGTATGGGGAGGAAAGAGGGGAGGAATTAGGGGAGAGACGAACTCCACTCGAGTGTTCTCCAACTACTCCGAACATAAAACTGTTTTCATTTTTACAAACACTTCTGATTATGATACTCGTTAGTTAAACATGATTTATCTCAATTTTATGACTGCGCGCTTACCGTTTTTTCAATATTTCGGACTTAAATAATAATGAACGTAAATGATGCGATTTTCTCTATGAAGCCTACCCATGAAGATTTGCTAAGTTTACCAAATCAACATTTTAAGTCGTCAATACAGATATTTTTTCCCTGGCAATGCTAATTCTGTGTACTCTAATCGATTCATGATTTTTCACGATTTATGGTTTATGGAATTTGTTACAATTCTGAGAATCATCTTATCTCAGAATCGAATGTTATCTATTCACTGAACTCAGAATTGATGATCTAGATAAGACTAATGGGCTTAACATTATAAAGTATAAATAAATTTCAAATATTTACAACGTAACCTAACCCCAATTTACATATGATATACTATTTTTTGCGTAATTATGGATTTGAATTCATTTTTTATTCCATTTTAATTGAAAGAAAAAATATTTAAAAACCAAAATTTTCAAATTAAATTTTTATAATTCCTACGAAAATTCATTCAAGGTGAATAATAAATAAAGTACTTAATAATAGCGTGCCAATAAAAAATATCTTTTAGTATTGAAAATACTGTTAAGAATTTTTTTGGAAACAGATGATTATAGATTGAAGAAAAATGTTGAAATAAAAACTGATCATCCAAATACATTTTTTAAATAAAGATACTTTTGTTGATTTAATCGTTTTACTTAGAAATATTTCACTGTATTTATGGATACAGTTATCATGTTTTCAATACATTATTTTATTTTTTATCATTTCAAATTCTTAGAAAGATTTTATCATATAAATATATCTCGTATTATTAAATATTTTTTTGATATCTCAGCAAAGGTGAAGAAGAATATGGAAGTCTAGGCATTTCTTTGTCCAGACTTTCATATTCTTCATCATCTTTGCTGAGATGTCAAAAAATAATATGAAAAATAGCACTTAAAATTAAAGATAATCTACATTTTTTAACAAGTATTTGGATACACTCAAAATGTTGTAAATAAATCTCGTTACGGCTTCTGTATTGTGAGGCGTTCATACTAAATGAAAAAATATTTTTAAATAAATGAGCATTGACCCTTTCCGGTCCATATTTTTTTTTTAATTCCACCAGGTCCACAATAGATTTACAGCATTACAGGGTTAAACAATACATCCAAGTTTTTTTTAAAAATAAAACTAAACTTGTGTTAAAAAAATAATTTTATTTTGAATGTATACAATCTTGTCTCTTATTATTACATTTTACACTAAATAAGAGTGAGAAAAAATATTTTTGCTTGTGTTTTAACACTAAACTGATGAAGAAAAAAATGTCGAATGACATTCGACATAGGACTCACCGGAAAAAAAGTCGATGTCGAATGACATTCTACATAGGACCGGAAAGGGTTAATGGGCGAATAATCGTACTGGAAATGGAAGATGAGCTTACCAACGACATGCATGTAGCTCGTCTTCATGACCGTGTGGAAGGAAGGCGCGTCCGCCGACACCTCGCACCGGAAGCGGCCCGAGATGGGCGGCGTCACAGAGCGTAGCACCACCGCCGACGGGCCGGACCGTCCCAGCTAACAATATATATATATATATTGTATATATATATATATACAATATATATACAATATTTATATATATATATATATATATATATATATATATATATATATATATATATATATATATATATATATATATATATAACTTCCAAGAATTTGAGTAGTGTGGTTATCAATCATGGGTAGAATTGGTGAATGTTACACGTGTGTAAGGTGATCATTTAAACCGGACTAAGCCCCGTAAATGCCCAGACTTCTATTTTCTGCTTCATCTTTGTTGAGGTATTAAAAAATAATAGATTTATTAGTGTGGAATGCATTTTAGATCGGTTATTCTTTAGTGGGCGATTAGACCTTTTACCTACGTATACGAGTATAATGTACTTAGTACCATAAACCAAGCTAGAACAAAAAATGCCGAACCTTCCAGTGGAACGGAAGATCTGTTGACCGTCGTCAACAGACCGGCTTCAACTGGGGGGTTTAACGTAGTTTTCTTCCAGCAATGAGCAATGCTAAAAAGTTCCTGAATATCCTTCTTGTCAACAGTGTTACAGGCTTAATACAGGTATGAGTACTAGTAAAAATTGATCATGAAAAAATAAGGTTCGTCGTCTAAAAATAAATATATCAATCTGAGCCCATTGGGTTACTATAGATAAACAGGACAGAGTTGGAGACACGTGCAATACATACATCCACATCCACTCCGGGCAGAGCGAAGACTTTAGTGTGCGGCAGCTCCTTGGGGATGTACCGGAAGAACTCGTCCCCCGGCCCCGGTACCACTTGAGACTGTAGAGCGCGTCCTGCTCCAGGTCGTACCGACAGCCCAGCGTCACCGTGCTCCCCGCCGCCGCGGCCTCCGGGACCGACACGCGGACGTCGCGAAGTCCACCAGCGCCTGTGGAATGAAATCGTGTTCAATTCTGAGACACATAACAATTCACCTCAAACAATCTTCTTCTGACTTTTATCTAGACCCAATGGTGTGTGAGACACTGGATGCAGTGCATATCCGATGTATATATATATATATATATATACATATATATATATATATACATATATATATATATATATATATATATATATATATATATATATATATATATATATATATATATATATATATATATATATATGTATATATATATATATATATATATATATATATATATATATATATATATATATATATATATATATATATATATATATATATATAGGGTCCGCCATCTAAAGTTTTTTTTTTTAACTAGTGCTTATTTCGTGAATGGTAACATTTAGCTCATGTCTGATTTGACAAATAATTAGTTTTATCCTTCCGCTGAGCGAATATGGTTGTGTATACGCTTGAACAACGCTGGAAAATATTGCGACATTCGACTTACAGAAGATGCCGATTTTGCCAAAAAAATCATCTTTTCGGATGAAGCTCATTTTGATCTTGGCGGGTATGTAAACAAGCAAAATTGTCGTATTTGGGGCACAAAAAACCCGCACGCATACATTGAAAAGCCGGTACACCCAAAACGAGTCACTGTTTGGTGCGGATTTTGGTCCAGAGGCATAATTGGGCCATTTTTCTTTGAAAATGAGCAAGGAGTGGCCGTTACAGTCAATGGCGATCGTTATCGGGCCATGTTGAACGGATTTTTGTTCACAAAAATTAAAGAAGAGGATATTGGCAACATTTGGTTTCAACAGGACGGCGCTACGTGCCACACAGCCGAAGCTACACTCGATGTTTTGCGCCCCATTTTCAAAAAAAAAAAGTTATTTGGCGGACCCTTTATATACATATATACTTCTACTCTAACCCTTATTCGCACCTAATGGTGCATAGGGCACTGCATCATATTAACGCAGTGTTATCTTGATCGTTAACACATGAAGGAAAGGTGATCAGCCCTCTGCTTGAGGTACCAGTCTAGAGTAATATTGAATAAATATTAGAGTGAAAAAATCACTTATGTTTATTTTACCCTCCCCTGGGAATCGAACCAGAGACCTCCAAAATGGTAGCCGATCGTGCTGACCATTACACTACAGAGGCGGATATATAAATCGTGAAAAATCTCATACGGCTTGATCAATAATATCATGGATATAGTCCAGGGTATATTACAATATATTTAAAAAAATACTGGAATTAAATGATCTCATATATTTTTTAAATATTTTGACTAAAAAAACGAATCCGCTTCTTTAGTGTTACACGTTTAGCGTAGCGTGTCTGACTACCGAGGTGGAAGTTCCCAAATAAAACGATAGTAAATACTCAAATTAGTTCACAAAGGAATCGTAAAATAATATTTAATTTTGATGGTTCAGTTTCTAATGAATCCATTTCATTTCCAACGGATATACGAGAAATACAAATGTAGGTAAACATTTTACTCGCGAGTTAGCCGGTTTGCTTTTTGGCCGAGTTGTTACATTATGCAAACACAATAAATTAATGCTGAGATAATCTTTCCTCGGTTACTGCAGAAATATTAATTCAGTAGCGATGAAAATTTAAAAACAATACCAAACAAAGCTTTGTAATTAAACGAAAACTTCTAAATAGACAAATCGGCGTAATAACTTACAAAAGTGCGTAAATAATAAATAAATTTCTCCAACAAACGTACTTAATTAACCTCTGGATTGTGAACAAGAAAGATTTGTTACCTAAAAAGGTTAAGGGGGAATATAAATCCTACGTTTTCAGCAATTTTAGCCAACGGCAGCGCTAATGAAGTTGTTTCATTTCAATGGTAGAAAAAGAAATAAAAAAGGGAACAAACACTTATATTTTAGCGCCATTACATAAAATTGTTTATCCAATTTTTCACAACTCACTCGTACACGTGGAAGCATGGTAACAGAACCAGCAAAACGAGATATCTTCAGTGCATTTCAATCTAATTTTAAATCTTAGCTTTTACATATATAATATATAACATAAAAAGTATATATTATTTAAACAATAGGAATGTTAAAGAAATGTATTAATATTGCTGATGTTTCGGAAGGCATTACAATGAGATTATCCATGAACTTATTAATAAGAAGTTATCATTTTCGTTATGTGAAATATTTGATTTATTACATGATAATTAATGTCAAAATGTTTAATAACATTAAAAAATGTGTTTTAAATTTGTAATTGTAGCCATTACCGCTTCCTCAACTTGATCTAAGTAATTTGGAAAAAGTTGATTAATAATAATACATAATAATAATAATAATAAAACCCTTATCCGCACCCCAATGGTGCATAGGGCACTGCGTCATATAAACGCAGTGTTATCTTGATCGTTTACACATGAAGGAAAGGTAATCAGCCCTCCGCTTCAGGTACCAGTCCAGGGTAATATTGAATAAATATGACAGTGAAAAAATCACTTATATTTATTTTACCCCCCTTGGGAATCGAACCCGGGACCTCCAGAACGGTAGCCGAGCGTACTGACCATTACACTACGGAGGCGGACAAATAATACATAATAAATAAATTTTTAATAATTATATATAATAAATAAAATTTTATTAGATCTCTCATTACAGAAATTAGTTAAAAAAAGATAACCGTTTTAAACAAGTTCATTTATTTTAGTTTATTTACTTTATATGGGTATTCGCATTAAGTTTGTAATTTATTGGGATTCGGGCAGTACTGTTTAATTTTATAACTTTTTATTTATAATATAAATATACTAAAATATTTATTTACATTCCAAACAAATAAATACAAATACTGGAATTATTTACACAAGGGGTAATATGGTTGTTAAATAATGCGTAAAATGGTAAATGTTGCAGTGTATAAAGTCAGCGCAGTGTAAAAATTAATTTTTGTGACAATTATTTATAAAATAAATTATGCATAGTGCTCTTACATTTTTTTCCATAAGAATTTGAGCTTTTCCCGGTGTTAGGCATTTTCATACTTATAAGAAAAATTCTATGTATTTACATTGGATAACACAGAAAAAAAACATACATATCAAATATATTGTTGTTATTTTTCTTGTTATTTTTATTTCTGTTTCTCATAAACTGTAATACAAAAATAAACATTGTTTATTAGTTTTAAGATTCTCATCATTATAAGAAAGTATTAAGCACTTGGTACTGAAAATTTTCCTTAAAAAAACACTTTTAATTAAAATTATTATTTTTCAGTTCATACAATACAATACTACAATAAGTAATTGTCAACGGTTTCGCTGTAATTTTCCACTAATTATAGAGATGTCAAAAATAAATATATATTGGAATTATTATTTTTTGCCCCAAAAACATATTGTACTGTTATGATTATTCGTCCAACTTACCATTTCATTATTGATTCCATGAACACAATACTGTTAATAATAAAATGTTGATGAAGGTATCAATGAAATATTTAAATTTAAAATGATAAACGTTACAAAATATAAACCATAAAATAATACTCTGCATTTCCTTCATCAAAAAATAAAAGCGGTTAGACTGCACTGTAATGATTTTTTATTCAAAACAATTAAATAAACGTCACGGCTTTTTAATCATTATCATAAAAATAGTGAACCACGCAATTGTCTAAATTGAACTATGGAATAGTATATTTCATGCCGAAAAATTTGTTTTAAATCAACTCTCTATAAAACTGTGCAGCCAAAGTTTCTACAAACTTTATGCAGACTATGTAGTTTAAAAATGATTTGCCCGTGTTATCGGTTTTTAAATATATTTAACGGAAATTTGGTAATGGAATATAGCCATATTTACCGGTTTACCAAAAACCGGTAACGCATGCATGTGCAAGTATCTTATATGTAAACCCAAATACATATGTCGGTATGTTAGATAAACACGTCTCTCCGTTAGTATATATGGGAAAATAATGGGTCTGTTGGAAGCAAAGTTAGACAAGTTTACTGGAACTTTGTATCCACACTGCTTGCTCGTAGAAAACAACGACTAATGCGCACAGTTTTCCTATTGCAACACCCAATTCCTCCGGGGAGAATGGGTGCAATATTAGATCCCATTTCGGGGGCTGAATATTTATTTCTTATCTTAAATATTGGAATATAAGTTAATTTAAATAGTCCCCAAATTCGATTCCTCAAATCACATCTTTTATTATGTGATGTGAACATTCTTCACAGTTTTAGTGCTCCAAAACACTAAATGAGAAATATAGGAAGTTCTCTGTCGAGAACTTCCTATACTTATCTAATCTTTGTCTATCGCTTCGCTTTTTTCAAGAGAGAACACTCATCATCTTCGCCATAATAGGTCATTCTTTAGTAATTCCTTTTCTGTCCCAAGCTGCCAAGAATGAATTACTTCTCCACGTGAAAAATGCTCTACCTCCGATGATCTAATTGTCTGAGGAACATTAACTGTTCATCATATAATCCTCTCAATTTGGACCGTCTCCTCTGTTAATTAACTCATTACCAGATTCAATGGTTTCCATAATTTAAAGTGTGGTTAGCATCTTTCCAACTCCATTTGCTTATTTTTTGTATTACAATGATTTAAAGTAGCAGAATATCTAACGTGTTGGCATCGTATCACCATGAGTTATACGTATAACTTGAGTTGGTCCGATTTCTTCATATGAAGTTCCCTACGGCAACACACATTTGTCATCATTATAAGTTAGTAAAAAAGTAATCACAAAGTTACGACGTTATCGATAAAAATAGCAGTGAAATATTATGTAATCGATTTAATTTGTAGACCTTATTAATTGTAGTCAATCGTAATACTTGTTTGAGATATTTAAATTATTTATGATTTCGGAAATAAATCATATTTCCTTTTATATTACGCGTAACTTCAAAGGTTTTTACGTTCATACGAAACGTTCAAAGGCTTCACTTTGAACTTGTATGCTTATAATTAAAATCCTACGATAAACAGAGCTAAATTTATGTTTTTACGTTAAAAAAATAGAGAGTGAATTTCCATGAAACGATTTGATAAATCATTGTAAACGTAAAATATACTTTGAGGATTCACAAAATATATTTGAATACCAACAGTATAACATTAATTATCTGGAATGAATTGGAATGCAGACGGAATACATGCTAAAGAAAGTTCAGATTATTTCGGAAAAAAAAATTCTTAAAATAATTACTAATAAGTTGTATTTAGTTATAAATGTATATTTGTTGTTTAATTTATGTTATAATACGCATTCGTCTAATATACCACTAAGTGATGATGGAAACGGAACATTTTCTTCCGTTTTATACAAAAACGAATGGTTGAAGAGACGAGACAACCGGACAATTCATATGCAAATGTAGTCATGCTGAAAGTTTTCGTAAAATTTATACGAAGGTTTAGTTGACAACAAAGAAAACAGTGTAAATTACGGACTCCTCTTCGCTTATTATACCTATAAGTATAGAGGTAAATTTTAGCACTAGAAAAATATAACCCATTTTATTTAAATTTACATTACATATAATAATTAACATGAAGTATATTTTTAATTTGGCGTTGTTTTTTTATCATAGTAAAATATTATTCCAATTAGATAAAATATAATAATAATATCGCAAAACTTCGTTAATGAATGTGATATTAGAAACGCCTCTCAAGATATACTGGTACTCTTATATACTCTAATCCTGATATTTTATTCTCTGATTTTTTCGTCTCAAATATACTTGTGGATATTTAGAAGGATAACCGGATTTCCCGATATTTTCCTTTAGCTCTAATAGGGATATAACATAGTTCCTTAACGATGGAGCAAGCTGTAAGAATTGTAGGCACCATCCCCAATCCTACATATATCCTACAGGGAGGATGGGTGGGGTGTTGAAGAGTGGGTAGGGTGGTATTCCGGAGTGATCATTATATTTCCGTAGAAATAAGCGTCGGAGAATAGTTAAGTGATATATGGAATAGTTTAACAAAGCGAAAAATAAACACATTAGACCTTCGGATGAAAAAAAATATTTGTTAGAAATTCTCAAACACATCGAAGAGCTAATTATTTATGTTAAAGATTTCTGATTTAGGATTTTTTTAGAGGTATCTGGCTCCACGTTACTGTGGCTCAGTCTGGTTAAATGGAAAATAAGGAAAAGAGAAAGCTCATATTTCTGTGTATGATTTTTTTTTATTTCTCCAAATTAAAACAATTGAAGCTATCACTCCTATAAAAAGGCTATTTAAAAAATATATATTACCGGTCACAGGTACACAAAAGCGATTGGTGAATAATTTCAGAAGATTTAAGATTTTAAACAAACAAACAATAACATTTTTATCTATATGTTATATTGATTGATAGATTGTGGAAAATATTGCAAAAATGGCGGTTCTGATAATGAGGTCTTGATTTAAATTTTAATTCGAGAGAGTAAAAAACTTTTCAGATTTAAACAAAGATTGATTATATCCAAATGGAGCATAAGGATTGTGATATTATATTATGAGCTTATTAAAATAACCCAAAATATATTGAAATTTTTTGTTTCATGTATGGCAGAATTGATGAGATATTTCATTAAATATATAATTTAGTATTATTAATTTAAGTTTTACTTAGTAAATCCCACTTTTTCTGAAAATCTACAGCGACACGTGTTTCGATGCATTCTCGTCATTTTCAAACACCGTATAAAAAATAGTGGTACTTACTAAGTAAAACTTAAATACAAAATAGATACATTTTACCACAAAGTGCCTGCCGAATCAATTAATGTAATAATTTAGCATTGATACAAAAATGTTATTAGGAAAATTTTAATAAAATATTACCTTTTAATCCAACCTAAGTTCTTGTCCGTAGTAATTAGACGTGATAGCCACATCATAACAATTAAATTTAAAAAAAATATCAAGTAAAATCAATAAATGTATATTCTATATAAAAAAAGTATATAAAAAATGGTGAAACATTTAAGATCCTGTTTTTTTTTTAGTAGAACTTAGTGATGTAATGAAATTTATATTAAATTAAATAATACGTTTGAAGGTTTATACGTCTATGAAGCCGTGTTAACCAAATATTTGAGATTATGCACGTGCGTTATAACCATAAATATGACCATCAGTTAAAAGTTGGCCCTAGTTACTTAAGAGTTTCAGGAACCGTATTTACGGTTTTACCTATCAAGTAGGTACTTACGTACCTATGTACATAAGAAAATAAAATACAATATTATTATTAATTTTTTACATTTTTTGACATCTCAACGTATGGTAGATGAAGCAGAATAAGGGCATTAAAACTTCCATATTCTTCTTCATGTATGTTGAGATAATAACTTCTAAGTGGAAATAATCCAGATTTGTGAATTATTTGGACACACTCAAAATATTGTAAATTATTGTTAAATGAAAATATTAAAATATCAAAACTTACCAGATATAAGCAATGACAGCAATGTGGCGAACCAAAACATCTTGTCTTCTGATATCTTCCTTGTGATCAGCATTTCCGACTGTTGAGGTCACATGTCACATGTCACTTTATATTTCATCGATGTATTAATGAAAATTATTATTTATATTTACTGGCTTTTCACCCTTTAATCAGTCAGTGTCTAGTTCTTTAAATTCAAAGTACTTACAAAATGATAAGGTTGATGATAAGGTTTTATTGATAATACTCGAGTGTCTCTAATGCTGGAATTGTCCTTTAAGAAGCGTCCCCTAGTCAGGATATTTCTCATCCCTCGCTCCACCCGGTGCCGCCCGGTGCCGCCCTTACAAGCGACCCCCGCCTTGGAAAGTGTTACGCGTCATTTCACTAATTGATCGAATTACGTTTGTTCTATTCCGATTTCCTCGTTTTATTGGTTTTCTCTTTTAATTTTTACTCGCTCTTTCTTCCCCTTTTTTAAAACGTTTAACCCTGTTAGTAATTATTGCTATCGATGTATATATATATATACACACACACGTATATATATATATTTGTATATATATATATATATATATATATAGATATATATATATTTATATATATATATATATATATATATATATATATATATATATATATATATATTTATATATATATATATATATATATATATACATATATTTATATATAAATATATATATATATATATATATATATATATATATATATATATATATATATATATATATATATATATATATTACTTTTCAACTAAAATTAATATGAATTATTACATCACATTAATTATATCACTTAGAGTCCGTTTTTACTAGAAAAAATAAAACAGTTCACATCATATATAGAGTTTTTTTTAAATGAATTTCATATAAATTAACATTATTATCTTAAATACAAAATATTTTTTCCCTATGAATTAAAGTTCATGGGTTTTGAAATACGTTTTCACATCTCAATTTATAATACATACACAGAATCCTTACAATATGTCTTCTATCGTAAACAACGGATGTCGTAAATAAATAGTAAGAATAAAAATAAAATATAATCGTGTTTCAGAAAAGGCAATACATATCATTCTACGATATCTACTGGCATCATACACGGCGAAACTTGTATTATACTAGTTATATACATACAATTCTACCTAGTTCAGTATTTTCTGGAATGTTTTTCGTTCGGGAGCATAAATCAATTTTTTCCGCGAGAGAAGTCAAAATTCGAATTCTTTCCAACCAGGGATGGATTTTATGTTTGGCAACGAAATTTAGGTTTATTAAAAACACTATCACAGATGAACCTGGATCGAGAAGAGATCGCGGGAGAAGTCGAACAGGTGAACGCGAGATGATAACGTTGCAAAAAGACACTTCAGAGATAGATGAAAGAGAGGAAAATGTTTCTAGTTCCTTGATCTTGATCCATATGTGTGGAAAACGAATGGATGAAAAGTTTTGTTGAAAATATGTCTTTTTATTTGTTGTAGTTAAAAAGATATTGCCATGGTAAAATTCTTAATTGTAAACTTATGTAAATCAGTTACAAGTATTTGATGTTTTCATGGAAGAAGAGTCTGTTTTGTATGATAAATTGAATTAAACTTTATTGATCTGTTTTTACTTGAGAACCAAACATTTTTTGTTTTATTTAGGTTTTCATAAAAGAAGTACTGTTGCAAAGTGTAACTTTCTGGGTTTCCGAACTTTACATTATTTCTATAGAAAAATATATTTCTGGTTACGGAGTAATTCATCTGTAGACAGTTTTACTTACATGATCAGCTGTTTAATTCGACATTCCAATATATTTTACTTATTAATTTGAATTGAATCATAAATAATATAGCCCCAATTATTATTATATTATTTTTTTTTCCAAAAAAGATATTCAGCGAATACATTTTTCCTTCAGTTACATGTGAGTAATATAACATTACTAGATTTATTACATTCAAATAATACATGGATAGTTTCACTAATCAACTTTTTATTTGAAGGAAAATTGCTAATGTTATGTTAACTTTTTTTAGATTTCCATCATGACTGGAAACAGTTTAAAAAAACCTCATTAAAACAATTTATATGTTATGTATACATCCTAAAATGTTCTATTTTACCATAATTCACATTTGTTTTCGGTGTTTTTACTAAAGCACGTTACCGAAGTAGGCTAAAACTCTGAACCACAAGATGTCGGTTAAAGTTCGAAGTTCTAACATTGTCAAAGCTCAAATGTAGGCTCTCAATACCCTTAATCCGGCACTGTGGTTACGGAAAGAAATGGGATCGGGGTAGGAAAACGTACCGGATGTCTGAGATCACGGGCCAACATGGATCACTGGAGCCTTTCAAGCATACCCGTCATACATTATACTACTCCCGGAACATTTCTGTTATATCTTTTTACTTTACATCAGAAATAATAACAGGTAATGGAACTGTCAATTCTTTCATGTCGATTTTAGGTCATAAGGGCTTATTCTAATATTACACGTTTTGACGCGAGAAATACTCAAATGCTATTTTATCGCTCTCGGATTTATATTTTTATTTATTTTTCTAAAGGAAAAATTCCAAATATTCAAAATTATGAATTATCCAGTTTTATTTTACGATTAAAAAGTGTCCTTTACGCTACTGTTTTCTTGAAAAATAAATACTTTTATAGTCTCAAGGGTTAAAAATTATAATGCATAGGACGTCTACTAATTTTATTTAGCGTATACAGTGCAATTTGTAACATTGCTGTATCAGCGATGTTACAAATTGCACACTGCGCGTAC